>NC_142805.1:40697145-40925735 GCF_049724085.1 Artemia sp. Qi Xiang Cuo
GTGCTTTTTAGTGTTGTTCTGCTTGTGTAAGTTTTTGTGTGTGTGTGTGTGTGTAAGTTTTTGTGCGTGTGTGTAAGTTTTGGAGTGTGTGTGTAAGTTTTTGTGTGTGTGTGTGTAAGTTTTTTTTTGTTTGTATAATTTTTTTTGCGTGTTTTTAAGTTTTTTTGTTTGTGTGTTTTTTTTTGTGGGTCTCAGCTATTGCGTGTGGATTTTATTTTTGTGTTTTTTTGTTTTAGTTTGTGTGTGTGTGTGTATGTTTGTGTGTGTAATTTTGTGTGTGTGTGTAAGTTTTTTGTGTGTGTGTGTGTGTAAGTTTGTGTGTGTGTGTGTGTGTGTGTGTGTGTGTGTGTGTTTGTGTGTGTGTGTTTAATTTTTGGAGTGTGTGTTTGAGTTTTAGTGTGTGTGTGTGTTAGTTTTGTGTGTGTGTGTGTGTGTGTGTAAGTTTTTATGAGTGTGTGTGTGTGAGTTTTTGTGTATGTGTGTGTGTGTGTGTGTGTAAGTTTTTGTGTGTGTGTAAGTTTTGGCGTGTGTGTGTGTGAGTTTTTTTTGTGTTCATGTGTTAGTTTTTGTGTATGTGTATGTGTGTGTGTGTGTAAGTTTTTGTGTGTGTGTAAGTTTTGGCGTGTGTGTGTGTGAGTTTTTGTGTGTGTGTGTGTGTGTAATTTTTTTGGTTGATTTTGTGTGTAAGTTTTTTTGTTAATGTAATTTTTTGTGTGAATCTAAGTTTTCGTGTGCATGTGTAATTTTTTGTGTGTGTGTGTGTGTTTGTTATTTTGTGTGTTGTTTTGTTTGTTTTGATTTTGGTTCTTTGGGTTTTTTTTTGTCGTTTTTGTTGTTTTTTAAGTGTGCTTTTTGTTTTTTATTTGATTGTGTGTGTTTTTTTGTTCTTTTGTCTGTTTTTTTTCGTGTGTGTGTGTGTATGTTTTGTGTGTGTTTGTGTGTGTATGTTTTTTTGGGTGTGTGTTTGTGTTTTTTTTTTTTGTTGTGTTTGTTTTTTTGTTTGTGTGTGTGTGTGTGTGTGTGTGTGTGTGTGTGTGTGTGTGTGTAAGTTTTTGTGTGCGTTGTTGTTGTTGCGTGTGTGTGTGTGTTGTAGTGTGTGTGTGTGTGTAAGTTTTGTGTGTGTGTGTGTGAAAGTTTTTGTGTGCATTTAAGTTTTTGTTTGCATGTAAGTTTTCGTGTGCTTCACAAATCATGAGTTTCAGACAACACACTCCTATGAGTGGCTATGAAATCTAGCTCAGAAAAGTCAACAATAGCAAATTAATCATCCCAAATCATAGGTTTCAGTCAACACACACCTACGAATGGCTATGAAATCCTGCTCAGAAAAGTCAAAAAATATCAACCCACACACCCCCAAATCATAGGTTTCAGACATCACACACCTACGAAAGACTAAGAAATCTGGTTATGAAAAGTCAGAAATAGCAAATTACATATCCCAAATCATAGGTTTCAGACAACACTCACCTATGAACAGCTAAGAAACCTAGCTCAGAAAAGTCAAAAATAGCAAACTAGTCATCCCAAACTATATGTTTCAGACAACAAACACCTATGAAAGGTTAAGAAATCCAGCTCAGAAAAGTCAAAAATAGCAATCCACCCACCCCAAATCATAGGTTTCAGACACTACACACCTATGAAAGACTAAGAAATCCAACTCAGAAAAGCCTGAAAGAGCAACCCACACATCCCAAATCATAGGTTTCAGACACCACACAACTACAAAAGACTAAGAAATCCGGTTATGAAAAGTCGGAAATAACAAATTACACATCCCAAACTATTGGTTTCAGACAACATTCACCTACGAAATACTAGAAAACCTTAGCTCAGAAAAGCCTTAAATAGCAAACTACACATCCCAAATCATAATGTTCTGACAACACATACCTATGAAAGGCTAAGAAACCTAGCTCAGAAAAGTCGAAAATAGCAAACTACACATCCCAAATCATAGGTTTCAGACACTACACACCTATGAAAGACTAAGAAATCCAACTCAGAAAAGCCCGAAATAGTAATTTACATATCCCAAATCATAAGTTTCAGACAGCATTCACCTACGAAATACTAAGAAACCTTAGCTCAGAAAAGTCTGAAATAGCCAACTACTCATCCCAAACTTGAAGTTTCAGACAACAAACACCTATGAGTGACTAAGAATCCTAGCTCAGAAAAGTCCAAGAAGCAAACTACACCTCCCAAATCATAATTTTCTGAAAGGACACACATATGATAGGCTAAGAAATCTAGCTCAGAAAAGTCAAAAATAGCAAATTAACCATCCCAAATCATTGGTTTCAGTCAACACACACCTACGAATGGCTAAGAAATCCAGCTCAGAAAAGTCAAAAAAATAGCAACCCACACATCCCAAATCATAGGTTTCAGACACCACACACCTACGAAAGACTAAGAAATCCGGTTATGAAAAGTCGGAAATAGCAAATTACATATCCCAAATCATAGGTTTCAGACAACACACACCAACGAAAGACTAAGAAACCTAGCTCAGAAAAGTCAAAAATAGCAAACTATTCATCCCAAACTATTGGTTTCAGACAACATTCACCTACGAAATACTAGAAAACCTTAGCTCAGAAAAGCCTGAAATAGCAAACTATACATCCCAAATCATAATTTTCTGACAACGCATACCTATGAAAGGCTAAGAAATCCAGCTCAGAAAGGTCGAAAATAGCAAACTACACATCCCAAATCATAGGTTTCAGACACCACACACCTATGAAAGACTAAGAAATCCAACTCAGAAAAGTCAAAAATAGCAAACTACATATCCCAAATCATAAGTTTCACTCAACACACACCAACGAAAGGCTAAGAAACCTAGCTCATAAAAGCCTGAAATAGCAAACTACTCATCCCAAACTATTGGTTTCAGACAACATTCACCTAGGAAATACTAGGAAACCTTAGCTCAGAAAAGCCTGAAGTAGCAAACTACACATCCCAAATCATAGGTTTCAGACAACACACATCAACGAAAGACGGGTGCTCGGGGAGAGCCTTTGAGGGTCTGTGGGTCCCTTGAGGGTCGGTGGTCCTTTGGGAGCTCGGGGGGGCCTTTGGTGACCGGGGGATGGGCTTTGGGGGTCCGGGGATGGCATTTGGGGGTCTGGGGGGGCCTTTGGGGCGCCGGGAGGGCCTTTGGGGGTCCGGGGTGGCAGTTGGGGGCCTGGGGGACCTTTGGGACCCCGTTGGTCCTTTGGGAGCTCGATGGGCCTTTGGGGGGCCCGGGGATGGCCTTTGGGGGTCTGGGTGGGCCTTTGGGGGCGCTGGTGGCCCTTTGGGAGCTTGGGGGGGGGCCTTTGAGGGTCCGGGGGGACAGTTGGTGGCCTGGGGGACATTTGGGGACCGGTGGAGGGCCTTTGGGAGCTTGGGGGGCTTTTGAGGACCGGGTGCTTCCTTTGGGGTTGGGGTAGGAGGATTGGAACCCTTTGGGGTTGGGTTAGAGGACCTCACAACACTGTTCAAATGAAACTTGTGTATTATAACGACCACACTCAAAACCTCCTCCAAAATCTCTTCAAAATCTTCTTTTAAAATGTCTCTATCTGTTTCGCCGAAATAGTTCCATAACCTGTCTAAAACGGTTTCGCCCAAATAATCCCTAAACGTAAATTCAGCGTGTTCCTTTGTTATTGGCATCTCTGCGCTAACGCATTTCAAATTAATATGAAACCTTTTCGCGCGCTAAAACAATTCATCGCTAAGATGTTTCTTGCCTAATTGTTTCCATGGCCTTTGGTTATTAATATCCTTTGGAGTTCGACCAGTAGAACTGTTCCCGAGGCAAAGACATTAATGATATGGATCTATTCCTGGAGAAATGTTTCTAGGCGAAAATTTTGAAAGTCTGACAGATGATGTCATTGATTGATTGATCTGTCAAGAAAGGAGAAATTAATTTGTTGTTTCTAAGGGGAATTATTGAGTCACGATAGGTGGATTGAGGTTGACAGCAGAGGTGTTCTGACTCGTGACAGCAACACGTGGTTTATGGTTTCCACAGTGAGAAAGTTCCTGTTTTTTCAAATTATCACTGACAAAAACCATAAAAACATACAAAAATGTGAGAAAGTTCCTTTTTTTCAAATTCTCACTGACAAAAACCATAAAAACAGACATAAATGTGACAAAATTCATGGTTTTTCAAGTGAGAAAATTCCTGTTTTTCAAATTCTCACTGAGAAAACCATAAACCACGTGGTTCTCGTCGGACCTCCTGACCCCTCTCTACTCATATATAGCTGTCATGGAAGGAATAATGATATAAACTTCAGAGAGGGCTGATTTGATTGGAAATTGAAAGTTCTACTTCAGTTTTTAAGAGGCAAAAGAGATCAGAGGGTAACTACCCCCCCCCCTCCCATGCCTCTTTTACCCCAAATACATTTGAAGAAACTTTGATGTAGCCATTTTTTTATTTATTTTTTTCATATAACGAACATTTTTTTTATAACGAACACTTTGGGGTTGACACAGCTCCCCAGGGCCCGAGGGCAGGCGTTGTAAGTTATGCCCTGGGGGAATATATGGTTCTTATGAAAGGGACGATCGTATAAACTTCAGAGAGGGCTCATTTGATTGGAAATTGAAAGTTCTGGTTCTTTTTTTAAGAGTCAAAGGATATCCGAGGGCAACTAGCCCCCACCCACCCCCCTCCCACACACCCTTTTCCCCCAATCTCTCCCGTAAAAAATTTGAGATAGCCATTTCGTTAAAAATAGTTCAAAGGTCAGATAAGAGAAACCCCTGTGTCGACTCAACCCCCCAGGGCCCGGGGCAGGCGTTGTAAGTAATGATCTTGGGGCATATATGATTCTTATGGAAGGGAAGCTTGTAAAAAACTTCGGAGAGGGCTCATTTGATTGGAAATTGAAATTTCTCTTTCACTTTTTAGGAATCAAAAGAGATTGGAGGGCAACTAGCCCCCCCTCCAAGACCTATTTTCCTCAAACCCATTTGATAAGAACTTTGAGAGAGCCATTTTTTCAAAATGGTTCAAAGATCATATAACGAAAACTCCGGGGTCGACATAATCCTTCAGGGCCCGGCTTAGGCGTTGTAAGTTATGCCCGGCGGGCATATATAGCTGTTATGAAAGGGATAATCGTATAAACTTCAGAGAGGGATCATTTGATTGGAAATTAAAAGTTCTAGTTCAGTTTTTAAGAGTCAAAAGAGATCAGAGGGCAACTACCCCTCCACACCTCTTTTACCCCAAATGCATTTGAGGAAACTTTGATGTAGCCATTTTTTTTTAAATAGTTTGAAGGTCAGATAACAACAAAACCCCCTGCACAACCCCCTAGGACCCAGGGGCAGGCGCTGCAATTTATGCCCTAGTGGCATACATGGTTCTTATGAAAGGGATGCTCGTATAAACTTCAGAGAGGGCTCATTTGAATGGAAATGAAAGTTCTAGTTGAATTTTAAGAGTCAAAAGAGATCAGTGGGCTACTAGCCACGCCCCCAACGCCCTTTTTTCCGCAAACCCATCCGATACAAATTTTGAGATAGCCATTAAAAAAAAAATAGTTGGAGGGTCAGATAACAAAAACTCAGGTGTCGACACAGCCCCCCAGGGCCCGGGGGCAGGCGTTTTAAGTTTTGCACTGGGGCCAGAGTTGATTCTGATGGAAGAGATACTCTTATAAACTTCAAAGAGGGCTCATTTAATTTGAAATTCAAAGTTCTAGTTCACTTTCTCAGAGTCAAAAGAGATCGGAGGGCAATTAACCCCTCCCCCCGCCACACCTTTTTCTTCCCCAAACTGATCTGATAAAAATTTTGAGGCGGCCATTTTGTTTAAAAATAGTTTCAAACATCAGGTATTAAAACCCTGGGGGTCGACAGAACTTCCCATGGCCCGGGGATAGGCGTTGTAAGTTATGTCCTGGGTGCATATATGGTTCTTATGGAAGGGTTGCTCACATAAACTTCAGAGAGGGTTCATTTGATTGAAAATGGAAAGTTCTAGTTCACTTTTAAAGAGCCTAAAGAGATCGAAGGACAATTAAACCCCCCACGCCCTTTTTACCCCACACCCATCCGATAAAAACTTTGAGATAGCCATTTTGTTAAAAATAGTTCAAACATCAGACAATAAAAACTCCGAGGTGGAAAAAAGCCCATTTTTTTACTTTGACATTGTTACTTTGATACTAGTTTTGGTACTTTGGTGAACATTTGATTCTTAAAAAAAGAAGTTTGGATTTTGAGATAAGGTATTTTTAGAAACTTGAAAATTTTTGAAATCAAACACAAAAATAATTAATTAAAAAAAAACTTTCCGAAGAAGAATTATTTCAAATAAAAGTAAAGTTTATTTTAAACTTGATATAAGCTGTGAAATACACCTTCTTACATTCAAACTATAAATAACGAGAAATTACTATTAAAGGAATTATGAGAAACAAAACGAACAGAAATTAAAAAAACAATCATAGCAAAAAAACATACAACAAGTAATAATATAAATGAATAAATAAATCTTAAATCGAGTGATGCTTAAATTGAATATGTAAATCAAGCTTAAAACGAAAAAACAGTTTGCTATTGAATTATAAATGAAACCCAAAACGAAGAGAAATTAAATAAACAATCAATGCAAACAAACATACAACAGATACTAATTTAAATGAATAAATAAGTCTTAAAGGGAGTGAAACTTAAATTGAATACGTAAATCAAGCTTGAAATGAACAAAAATCCCTACAAACAAGGGTTTGGGTATCGCCTCCTTCTCTCACTGTAAAAGTCTAAAACCTACTGCATCATGGCGCTTTACTGAAAACTATATATGTCTTGAACAGTCTTGGAAAGTATAGACAAAATCAAATTGAATGTTTGATACTCGTATATAATGATATTAATTGTTTAAAGATCTATCAGTTCAAGATTTTATTTCATTGTAATTTTATTTTCATTTTCAATGCTGTAAGAACTGGAAAAGAAAATATCTGTAATACAATTCGTTTTCAGTGAAGCACCAATGACGCAGTAGGCTTTAGGTTTTTAGTGTTAAGGAAGGGGACAATTTTAGTGGCCTTGAAGAATTTTAGAAAGAACTAATAAATTAAATTGAATATTTGATGTATAGTGATATCAATTACAGAAAGCTCATCAGTTCAAAATTTTACTGTAATTTTAATGTTTATTTTCAATATTAAGTACAAAAGAAAATATTTGTAATATAATTCATTTTCGTTTTCAGTAAAGCGCCAATGACGCAGTAGTCTATAGGCTTTTACAGTGAGAGAAGGATGCGATCTCTGAGCCCTCTCTGAAGTTTTTACGAGCATCCCTTCTATAAGAACCATATTTGTCCCCAGGGCGTAAATTACAACGCCTGCCCGGTTCCTGGGTCTTGGGTCGACCATGGAGTTTTTATTATATGATCTTTGAAATATTTTGTACAAAATGGCTACCTCAAAATTTTTATCGGATGTATTTGGGGCGAAAAGGGCGTGGGGAGGGGGGGGGGCTAGCTGCACTCCTCTGACTCTTATGACTCTTAAAAAGGGCACTAGAATTCTTGATTTCCAATCCAATGAGCCCCCTTTGAACTTTATACGACGACCCCTTCTATATGAAATGCCTCTGGGAAAAAATAAATAAATGGAGAGTGCGGAGGGGGGCTAGCTGCCCTCCGATCACTTTTGACTCTTAAGAAGTGAATTACAACTTTCAATTTGTAATCAAATGAGTCCTCTTTGAAGTTTATACAAGCGTCCCTTCCATAACAACCATATATGCCCCTAGGGCATAACTTACAACGCCTGTCCCTGGGCCCTGGGGGACTGTGTTGACAACGGAGTTTTGTTATCTGAACTGTGAACTATTTTTAATAGAATGTCTATCTCAAAATTTTTATCTGATGCATTTGGGGGAAAAGGGCGGGGGGGGGGGGTAGCTGCCCTCCGATCATTTTTTACTTACAAAAAGTTAACTAGAACTTTCAATTTCCAATTTAATCAGCCCTCTTTGGAGTTTATACGAGCATCCCTTCCATAAGAACCTTATATGCCTCCAGGACATAGCTTACAACGCCTGCCCCCGGGCCCTGGGGGGGGGGGTGTCGAAATCAGATTTTTTTATCCGACCTTTGAATTATTTTTAACAAAATGGCTATCTCAAAATTTTATCTGATGTAATTGGGGAAAAAGGACATGAGGGGGGGGGGAAATAATTCTCCTCCAATCTCTTTTGACTCTAAAAAAGTGAACTAGAACCTTTAACTTCCAAACAAATGAGCCCTCTCTGAAGTTTTACGAGCATCCCTTCTTTAAGAGCCATATATGCCCCCAGGGCATAACTTACAACGCCTGCCCCCGGAAGGCTTGTGTCGACCCCGGAGTTTTTTTTTATACAATCTTTGAACTATTTTTAACAAAATGGCTACCTCAAAATTTTTATCGGATGTATTTGGGGAATAAAAGGGCATGGGAAGGGGCTAGTTGCCCTCCGATCACTTTCGACTCTTAAAAAGGGTATGGTACTAGAGCTCTCGATTTCCAATCGAATGAGCCCCCTTTGAAGTTTATACGACGACCCCTCTCATATGAAGTGCCTCTGGGGAAAAAAATAATAATAAATAATTATAAAACATTGGAGCCGTATGGCCTTTACTAGGCAACACTATACTGTTGCCTCTGATATGGCTCATTTTAATTTTTCACTTGGTCACTTTCATTTTATTGTAGACTTTACCGGTCCGTAAAAACGATAGAACTTAAAATAATAATTTAACAGAAGATCTTTTTTTATGTGGTAAATAAATTACTGATAACATATAGTAATTATTTGGTAAATAAATTCTATACAAATTATTATACATAATAATCAAATAAAATGTTACACTACCCTGTGGACAACACTATGAGATAACCTGGCTCTAATTTTTTTTTTTTCTTAGGACTGAAATTGAACAAGAAGGCCAAATTGTCGTAAAAGGACTTGGACCAGCTAACTGGCTCATGGAAAGATTCATCCAGAAATTCTTTGAGAGAGGAATCAAGAAAAATGTTAAGTTGATGGAAGAACTCATTGAAGAAAGATATGGATTTAAATTCCCAAAACCAAGCTCTTAGTCAATGGGCTCTTAGTGGAATGTTTTTTTTTTCTTTTATCTCTTGCCAGAATCTCGGGATCTCTCTAATGTAGGGTTTTATGTGTAATTTTCTTTGTAGATCCAAGTAGAAGGAATGTCGCTTACAAACTAGACCATGCCAATGTTGCGATTAAACTAACTTTTAGGGGGATTTGAATTACTAGTAGATTGAAATATTTGCGGCGAAAGTTATATTTGGAACCTCAAAAATGCAACTTGTAATGAAATTTTTCCATCCTCCAGTCACTTCTGGTCTCCGTATCTTCTTATGATGTTTCAAAAAATCACAGATATAAAAAGAACAAAAATGATAAGGGGGATTTTTTTTACCCCTTAGTGGGCTCAGAATCTATTATATGCTGAATTTTCGTCGTAAAAAAGAGGGCGGAGTTGCTTAGGGAATGGTAGTTCTCTGCATGCGTAGAATGATTGCTGTTCGTAAGTTTAAACGTCAACTTACTTTCACTTGAGATAAAAAGGGAATATGTTGCTGTATAACTGTGAGCTTATGGACTATGAGACTATGAGTAACTATGATTTTATGGACTGTGAAAATGTTTAGGGACAAATACCACGACCTCACGGTTTGGCCGGTGAGGCAGTTTGGCCTAAGAAACTGGGATACTATGGATATATTCTTTCGATAGATATAAATATATTTTTAATCGATAATATTTTTCTCATATTTGGGCTACTGCTGTTTTGTGGCACACAATGGTGGAATGTAGCACTATTTCGTGGCGTGATATCGTTTGTTACTGCGAAGGGCATTAACACTTTAAATGTTTGTTTGAATGATGCTTCTCCAAATATTCGGTGGCTACTGGTTCAATACTATCGCCTCTAGTGAGAAAAAGAAGAAGAAAATAATTGAAAATTGAAAAAAAATACTCAATGCCCATCCTTTTTAAGAAAATACATGATTTCTTATTTCAAATAACGGGACTTGAAACCTCTAGTATTAGATCATTAGCCATTTTGAATTTTATGGTGTTATTTTCATCAATGTGAACTACTTTACTACCACTACTAAAAACTCACTGCAGCAACAAGCTGTCTGAGGCCAACACAACTACGCACGCTCCTCCTCCATTCTATTTAAATCTATTCAATCTAACCAAATCCTTCTCTTTACACCCTCCAAGGAAGTCTCCGATTCCTTTAAATCTTTCCTTGCGGAATTTTCCCACCCTAACCGAGGACGACCTGCTTTTCCTTTAGCGCTAGACGGTTGGCCGAAAATGATTATCTTTTTTATTCTGTCATCCTTCATCCGCAGAACGTGCCCTAACCATCTCAACCTTTCTCTCATTATAGCCATTGAAAGCGGGATTGAACCACACTTTTCGTACCGCCTACTGTTTAAGATAAGGTTAGTCAGGTAGCTCTAAACATGTCCAAACTTAAGTAAACTTACATATTTAATTTAAGCATCAGAGGCAGATCCTTTTATGAATACACCATTTGTTAAACCTTTTTTTTGTTAAACCATGCACGGCTTGATATACGTCCTACAAAATAGCTTAGACAGTAAAGACTTATCCATAAGGAAACTCATTGGAGTTCCTGTATCTCGAGAACCCTGTAACTCGTTTTCTTAAAAAAACTCTAATACACATCTGTCGGCTTTGATCATAATGATATGTGTAACTAAAACAGACAAGCAAATATTTCTTTTATTATTGACAAAAGTATTCCCGGTAATGTGTGTCTTCACGGATTACGAAATCTAATTTAGTCTTCTTTTCTTATGCCTAATTAAACTATAGAATACATATAGTTTATATTTCTTTGATATTACATATGGAATTTTCGAATCTAAGGTAAAAATTTTGAAATTTACACATAGAATAATTTGGAGTAGAAATAAATCAAATTCTTTTCTGCCCAATATTGCTTCTAGTCTTTTGCATTAAAATTAAAGAATTAGCAACATCAGCTTCTTTTTCAAGGTCAATGATCATTTCTTTAACAAATCAGAATTTAATAAAAGTTATATTCTCTTTTTTCTTTCAAATAAAATAAATTAAAGTTTATTTGTTTTCATCGATATTTACTGCTAAAACTCTTTATAAAGTGAATTCTTGAAATAAAACCAACAACAAATAATTCTTTAAAAACTGTATTTATTTCAGAAAGTAACATGGATAGAAAAGTCTCTTTTGAAGTTGTCTATAATATAAGATATATTGACAAAACACTCTAATACCTCAAAATAAATTCCTCCAACAGAGAATAAGTAGATTGTAGTGCTGAACATGAATTCTTGATGAAATTAATAAGTCAATTACTAGAAAAAATACGTAAGTAAAGAAACAAGTAAAAAAAAGAAAAAGAAAAATGGCTGGATCAAGAGAAAAAGATAACACCTCACCACTCGACAGCCAAAAAAGCAAATAAAAGAGAAAATCAAAATGAATCCACAAATAGACAATTATTTAATTCTGGTTATCAATAATTTTCTTTCATCGCCTGTTATAAATTTTCAATTCATTTGATAAACAAGAATCATAAGCATATGAAAGAAATCTTTCTCTCAGATTGTATTTATTAAAAATATTATATATAATATATCTGATTTAATATCTTGATCTCTAGGTTTTAATTCAAGAAATTTAGCCAGATGTTTTGTAGTGCCTGTAGTTTTGTTCATAGAAAATTTGGATCTTTCATGTGATCTCTTGATATTTTCATGAATACTCTTATTGTAATATCACTATGTAGTTCCACCTAGGATTTGGATCCCTCCTTTTTTTTTCTTCTTCTTTTGTTCGGTTGATGTTTTATTTATGTGTTGTTTGCTCAATATACTCGTAGCGACAATAGAAAGAAAATTCATCTCTGATATTGAACAGCTTCTAATCTGAGGTATCCAGAGAATTGGTAGATTTTCAATTCTTTAGATACCAATTTTCTGGATGCTACGGAATCTGGAATCAGAATCCGTATGATATTGTTTTCGTTACAGACCCGTACAAATATAAGTGAAAACTATACAAAATAAATGGAACCCAAGCTAAGGGAAGATGCAGGGTGCCCCCAATTCCTCCTCCCATAGACCTGCTACTGGTGAAAGCCAGTCAAATATTCACAACTACCACTGCTTGAGTAGCGGTAGACATTTCGGGTGTAGTAGCCAGTGGCGTCGATATACTAAAATTAGGAGGGGGACAAATCTATTTTCTAAAACTTAGGAGAAGGAAAAAATTTATTTTTTAAATATTTAGGGGAGGGGCAAGAACTCTAGGGGAATTCCCCCCTGTCATCCCCAAGTGATGCCACGGGTAGTAGTCTAGTGTAAGTATTTGGTTTACACACATTTGTTATCGCTTTTAGTGAAGGTAAAGGTGTCATATCCTGGATACAGCCGCAATGTAAATGTGTCCAACAAAATTCAAGTTAAGGATGACAAAGTTGCATATCATTATTGAAGTCACATTTTTGTCAACCAAGGGTTTTTCTAGTACCTGGATGTATGTGGGATGAGGCTTAAGGGACGAATACCCTCAAATTTCGTGATTCCTTCCATAATTCCTCATAATTCATGTTGTTTTATCTTTTGAATATCCTTCAAATTAATTCTTGTAGGTCTAGCTAAGATTTCTGTCATTTTTGCAAGTGGTTAAACATTCTTATCCTTAAAAGTTATATAACTTTTTATTAATGTTACTGCAAATGGATAGATTTGAAATCGTATTGTCACTTATACCATCAGATTGTATTTACCTATTAAATACGATAACTTCTTGAAAGAAGTTTCCTTAAATAATAAAAAATAGTTTAACGCTGCAAGTAACACTGGAAAGTGGATGTTCATAAAATTGTCTTTTAGGTATTATATTAAAGCTGAAAGCGAACAGAAAAAACTTATTCGTATTTTAGCATTAAATATCAATCTTTACATGCTGTTCATGTTTCTAGTAGAGCCAATTGTGGGGCAGGGGAGGATGCACCCTCTCTCCCCGTTCTCTCAAATTTGAAAAAAAAAACAATTTTTGGGAATTTTCATTGGAAAAAGCCTTTTTGGTATTTTCGTTGAAAATATTGAAAAAAAACACAATAAATTTGTCCCCCTCCCTAGATATTAAAAAATACATGCCCCCCCCCCAGTTTCGTGAATAGATGTCACTGCATGCTACTGCCGGTGTAAAAGTAGGCTATACATTTTATTTTCCGGTTGAAACATATTGATCGTTCACAGTAGGCGTGTGTGTAAGGAAGGGGTTTAATAATAATAATAATAATAATAATTTTATTATGCATTTATGCATTTTATCCTCTCTCCCCTAAATCTTGGGATTTTTACACATTCTTTATGTGTTCTATATGCTCCATACAATTTATTAGTGTAAATATTTTTAAAGTGTACACCCTCCCTCCCACAAATAAATTCCTGCCGCGTGTATTTCTCACAATACATACTTGCAGGACCGTCTTCCCGTACATACTTGATGAGCCCTCCCTCATATGTCCACTACAGTAGCTGCTGCGTATGAATATTTATGTGTTAATTGACTTTTAATATAAATAAATTAACGGGTGGTAGTACAATATGAAAAAGTTATATATTCACAAATTTTTTAATCAAATAAAAAGAAGAATGAAAAGCACCCAAGTGATAAAGAAAAATAAAAACAAGGGGATCTATATTCGCAAGCAACAATCAAAAACCTCCGGATACTTAAAAGATATAGTTTATATTTCTTTAATATTTAAACATGGTCAACAATCTGACAGTGTCAAATCGATAATCTTGCTCGGGAGTAATGCTATAGAATTTAGAAACAAGACAAGAATCTAGTTAATAGAATAAAAACCAAATTTTGGTTTTCTAGTGCTGATTCAACATTCCAATTGTCAAGCAAAAATGGCCGTAGTATAATATTGATGACAGTTGTTTAATGATATATAGGAAACTTGAAAATTGGAGAGAAATCAAATCCTAAAATTTTCAGAAGTGGGGTAGGCCTACAGTTTCTTATTGCCCAGACCCATTGTCTTACGTTGACTCCGAATACGTGTCGGCAATCTAACGTCAGAACTCATTATGTCCCACTGTTTCGAGTTAGATCTACCGAGGGACATTAGACTCTGAGACTTTTTTTGGATAGGCAGAATAGTGTGTTAAATTATATATCCTGTGCATAAAGAATACATTGCTGCCATTGTATTTCACCAATTCAATGATACAAATGAAATTCAGTTGGTAGTTTATGTAGATTGACTTTTGTGAAGTATATATTCTCCCTATATTCTGATCAACCTAGAAACTACTCGGGCCGTATTTATGCACGTGTGTGTTTCCTTATTTTTATGGGCAAGTGATATCTAAGAAACCACAAAGTCTTTTCTATTAGTGGCCCCGATACAAAACACGACATTCATCATCATTGCCCCGGTAACTTTGTGGCTTCAAACTTAAGGTGCTTGAAACTTCTTTATTTTCCCTTTATTTATATTATTTTTGTAGAGTCATTGTTCATTTTATGGTTGCTTTCTTATAACTTATTCCAAGGAAGCTCAGGTTTTTCAATGGGTGGCTTAAATAAAGGCACGTCGAAGTCTTTCCACAGGTAGAGGAGATATTTCGTATTTTTGGAATTCAATATATACTAGAATTTCAAGACATTTGTCAAAAGTGCATATCCATGCTATATTTTGAAATGCTGACGAGCAAACATATTATTTAACTTGTTGATAAACTTATACTCATGGGCGTAGCCAAGAAACTGTGGGCCTTCCTACACACTGGCGGATCCAGGAGGCCGGGAGCCTACCCCCCTCCCCACCCCAAGATTTTTTTCTGGTGCCCTCTTTCCCTGATTTTTTTTCTTTTTTTCACTCTTTTTTTTAGAATAAATTTGTCAATTTGGTAAATTATTGGCATCTTTATCACACTGCCCCCCCCCCCCAAGATTTATCTTATTGGCACCCTTGTCACTTTGGACCCCCCCAAGATTTTGTTCTAGATCCGCCCCTGTTCCTACACCAAAGTTAGAAATTCGTAAAATTAGAGGGAAGTTTCTCTGAAGTCCCCCTTTCCTGAGGTAAAATCTTAGCTAAGCCCATGCTGATAACAGATTAGTTGTTTGCAGTTTATAACATACTACCTCACAGAGTAATAGTCACATGTTTCTATGGCTTTCAAATAAACATTTTAGTTTTGCCTTTTGACTTGAATATATTTTGGCGTGCGTCAAGCGAAGGATAAATTATATTTCTATTTTTAATCTGGCTATAAGCTGAAGTTGAATTTGAACTTTTGACTGCATTATATGAAGAAAAACTTTTTTATCAAGTGATTATTTACGATTTTACCAGTGATACTGTCTGTTAAATTTCACACTGTTGAAATCCAAAATGCTTGTGAAATATATATAGTCCATTCCTGCTCTTCCTTACACATACTTTGTATTATGGTGTGGTCAACACATTGAGCCAAGGGGAGAGAAGAAATAGATTTTTAGGCGTGAGCGCAACTTTCCGGCCCTGATTACCTTTCGAGCGGAAATCCTTGGACTAACATGAATTTTGATAGGCAAACACCTAACACTCAGCAAGCTGTGTGCAAGAAATATTAGACCATTGAACTTGACAGTTCAGGTGTTAATATGCCTTAAATTTCATAGGTTTAGGGATCTTTTCTCTACCACGGGAGTGAATTGTTGGCAGGAATAGTAAACCTTCTTTTTGTTCTAAACTAATTGGCTATCTCAGAGCTTCCGCCCGATAGTATTTGACATCAGGCCAATATTGCTATTATGCGGCAAAAAATGACAGAAACTGTCACATTGCCGTGGCATGATGTCTTTTGTCACTTCAAATGGGCGCTAGAATTTTAGATTTTCGATAAAATAAAGTCTCTTTCGATATTCCATGACAACTGGTTTTATATGATCGCCACTCGTAGAAATAAAAAAGAAAGAAAAATATCCATGACCATCCTCATCCTCGAATGGATTCAGTAAAAAAAAACGGCTTTTTAAAGCGAAGGTAAAGAGTAATGATAAAGCTGAAAACGGATACTGATTATCCTATATATGACGGGGATATTATATATATGACGAGTGCTTTCTAGAAAAATACTTTAGACTGCAAAATGAAGCAAATTAAAATTACAAGTGATTTATAAACCGACTGCCCTTTAAAACTTTTGAACAAAACATTGTATTGCAAAAGTGCAATTAAATGTGCCAAATTATTTTAGGAACATTATGATAACAAAGTTAAACGTTATCTTACATTGCTCTTGTTTATAAGTCACTCTTTGTGGTAGAAGACGAGCTCTAGAGCTATAAAAACTAAAGTCTGCTATCATCTGGGCTGTAATGTCTAAAGGTGTAAAATTTGTTGATTAACTTCTCCTTTGTGTACCAAATTTCAAGTGAATACGGACTCTTTAATGTGGAAGTATATTCTTCATTCTTGTGGTATTGATTAAAAAACCAAAATTCAGCGTAAAGAGTGGAGGCTTGAGGGAGTGACAGCATCTCTCATCTCTATGCATGGGATAATGTCTCCCCGTTATAAGCTTTAACGTCCTTCTCTATTTTCATTTTAAGAAGCAGATTTATCTAACTATGCTAGTTTTTATCTTCGGGGGAGGGGTCTTCTTTCTCTATTTCGATTCAAAGAAGGTAAGTCCACGGAGAAGAGTTAAAACACTAAGTCCGAAATTTCCCCGTTGATCTTCCACGAATTGTTTCTAGAACTTACAATATTGTTTCTGAGGATAGTTGCTTTTTTTTTGTTTTTTTTTTACATACATTAATATAAACACTTTCTTCTTGAGTTAGGCCGTTTTTTAAATTAATGACAATTATTAATTTAAAAAATGGTTTATGATTTTTGCTGATTTTTTACACTTTACTCATATTCAATTTTTTTTTGGGTTATACACGTTTAGAAAATGTAGCTTTAATAGTCCGTTTAGACGCACGGGAAAACGATGAGAAAAACCGATCAGTTCGAGGGGGAAAGTGTTCAAATGATAGGAACAAAAATTTTCCTGAAAAGCAGAGATAACTTACACACCATGATAACATACAAAGTCAGCCAAGTATGTTTCTTGCCAAGTGTCTTCTTCTTTCTTTTTAGTTTTATACAAAGCATAATTGCATAAACTGATGGGTATGGATAAGGAACACCAAATCTCGAACTCTCGCGTGCTTAACAGTTGACATGTTTTCCACATTCAAAACAGCTAGCTCATTTTTGTTGGATGACACATAAAAACCGATCGATCGGATATGGAACTAGGAAACATTCCTAGCCCCAAAACCAACCGGTACTATGCGAAAAACTGCTTTAATGTACATTATCTTTTTACATCAATGTTCAAATCACATGCGCGCTTGTAGACTAAAATGTTAGCAAAAATTGCCAAAAGCTCTCAAATCACAAGATACGCTTTGATCTGTGGCGAGTGAAACAGAAAAGCTTAAAAAAAACGATCAAGTCCCACTACATTGCATCATAAGAATCTCTTAAGCAGTTCATAGCACTCCTACATGTTAACACCTATAAACATAGCCGAAATCTTGGTACTCAATATTTTTCAACTCTAACATTATGTCCTCTTCTTCTCTTTACTTAGTGGCGAATGCGCCTTCGCGCGGGATTGTGATCTCTGAAACTTGGCGTTTCGACAAATAGTTTATCGATACTTCTAAAAAGATTGGTCTCAAAATTTTACCCTATAGCATTTTGGCCATGCCGCAAATCGGCACTTTAGTTAAGTGTGATCTGTTTTGTCACTTCAAAAAAAACGCTATAACTTTCCATTTCCCATTTCAGTGAACCCCTAAAAGTAAAGAAACAAACAAATGAATATACACCCATGGCCATCCTTCTTTGGAAAAAAAAATCAAAGTTTTATAGAGAAGGCTTTGAAACCTCTACTTTAAGGTCCTCAGATTAATTGAAAGTAATCTTGTAACTTTATGTAACTTTATGACGATCACCGACTCTACAGGGATCATTTTCCCCCTTTTCTAAAATTATGCAAATTTTATTAGGCCAATAATTGTTTGATGAGCTAATTTAAACTTTATGAATTTTTAATATTCAAAATCAGAGGCAACGCTATAGCGTTGCCTATAGTAAATGCCATACGGCTCCAATGTTTATTATTTATTTATTATTTTCTTTACAGAGGCACTTCATATGGAAGGGGTCGTCGCATAAACTTCGGAAGGGGCTTATTCGATTGGAAATGGAATTTCTTGTGCCCTTTTTAAGAGTCAAAAGTGATCGGAGGGCAACTAGCCCCCCACGACCTTTTTTCTCAAATGCATCCGATATAAATTTTGAGATTGCCATTTTGTTAAAAATAGTTCAAAGATCATATAACAAAACTCCGGTGTCGACACAAAACCCCAGGGCCCCGGGGTTGGCGTTGTAAGTTATGCCCTGGGGGCATATATGCTTCTTTTGGAAGGGATGCACGTAAAAACTTCAGAGAGGGCTCATTTGATTGGAAATTGAAAGTTATAGTTCACTTTTTAAAATTCAAAAGAGATTGGACGGCAAATAGCCCCCCCCCCTCATCCACGCCCTTTTTTCCTCAAACTCATCCGATAAGAACTTTGAGCTAGCTATTTCTTAAAACACCCCCCCCCCCCAGGGCCCGGGAACAGGCGTTGTAAGTTATGCCCTGAGGGTATATATGGTTCTTATGGAAGGGATGCTCGTATAAACTTCAGAGAGGGGTCATTTGTATGGAAAGTGAAAGTTCTATTTCAGTTTTTGAGGGTCAAAAGAGATTGAAGGGCAACTAGCCCACCCCCCTCCCACGCCCTTTTTTCTCCTAATGCATCCGATAAAAATCTTGAGATTTTTATTTTTTGTTATAGTTAATATAATAACTATAATTTTATTATAGGAGTTATAGTTTGATAAGAACTTTGAGATAGCCATTTCTCTAAAAATAGTCCAAAGATCATATAACGAAAACTCAGGGGTCGACACAACCCCCTTAGTTAAGAACCATATATGGTAGATCAGCTGGGGTTTGTTATGAAAAGGATGCTCGTATAAACTTCAGAGAGGGATCAATTGATTAGAATCTGAACGTTCTAGTTCACTTTTTAAGAGTCAAAAGAGGTCCGAGGGCAACTTTTTACCCAAACTCATACGATAAAAATACTTAGATAGCCATTTTGTTAAAATAGTTCAAAGGTCAGATGGAAAAAACTCCAGTTTCGATACAACCCCGTAGGGTCCGGGGGCAGGCGTTCTAAGTTATACCCTGGGGGCATATATGGTTCTTATGGAAGGGATGCGCGTATAAACATCATAGAGGGCTCATTTATTTGAAAATTGAAAATTCTAGTTCACGTTTAAAGAGGCATAAGTTATCAGAAGGCAACGAGTCCCTCCCCATGCCATTTTTTCCCCAAACCCATCTGATACAAATTTTGAGATATCCATTTTTAAAAAAACAATTCAAAGGCTGGATAACAAAAACTCCGGTGTCGATACAATCCCCAGGGCCGAGGGGCAGGCGTTGCAAGTTATATCCATGGGGCATATATGGTTCTTAAGAAAGGGATGCTCGTATAAACTTCAGAGAGGCCTCATTTGATTGGAAACTGAAAGTTCTAGTTCACTTTTCAAGAGTCAAAAGAGACCCGAGGGCAACTATCCCCTTGATGCCTTTTTTCCCAAAACCCTTCCGATGAAAATTTTGAGATAGCCATTTTGTTAAAACTAGTTCAAAGGTCAGATAAAAAAACTCCGGTGTTGACGCAACCCCCCAGGGTTCGGGGGCTGGCGTTGTAAGTTACGCTCTTGGGGCATACGGTTCTTATGGAAAGGATGCTCGGATAAACTTCGGAGAGGGCTCATTTGACTGGAAATTAAAAGTTTTAGTTCAGTTTTTAAGAGACAGTTCAGTTTTTAACGAATATATCAAAGGTCAGATAACAAAAACTCAGGTGTCGACACAACCCCTCCAGGGACCGGGGCAGGCGTTGTAAGTTATGCCCTTGGGGCATATATGTTTATTATGAAAGGGATGCTCGTATAAACTTTAGAGAGGGCTTATTTGATTGGAGATTGAATGTTCAGTTCATTTTTTAAGAGTCAAAAGAGATCCAAGGGCAACTAGCACCCCCCTTCCACGCCTTTTCCCCCCAAACACATCCAATACAAATTTTGAAATAGCCTTTTTTTAAATAGTTCAAAATTAGATAGCAAAAGCTCCGATGTCGACACAACCCCCATGGCCTGGGGGCGGGCATTGTAATTTATGTCCTGAGGACGTGTATGGTTCTTATGGATGGGATGCTTGTATAAACTACAGAGGGGCTCATTTGATTGGAAATTGAGATTTATAGTTCGATAAGAACTTTGAGACAGCCATTTCTCTAAAAATAGTCCAAAGATCATATAACGAAAACTCAGGGGTCGACACAACCCCCTGAGCTAAGAACCATATATGGTAGATCAGCTGGGGTTTGTTCTGAAAAGGATGCTCGTATAAACTTCAGAGAGGGATCATTTGATTAGAAACTGAACGTTCTAGTTCACTATTTAAGAGTCAAAAGAGGTCTGAGGGCAACTAGGCCCCCCCCCCGCCTTTTCCCCAAACTCATACGATAAAAATACTTAGATAGCCATTTTGTTAAAAATAGTTCAAAGGTCAGATGAAAAAAACTCCAGTGTCGATACAACCCCCCCCTAGGGCCTTGGGGCAGGCGTTCTAAGTTATACCTTGGGGGCATATATGACTATTATGGAAGGGATGCGCGTATAAACATCATAGAGGGCTCATTTGATTGGAAATTGAAATTTCTAATTCACTTTTTAAGAGTCAAAAGAGATCGGAGGGCAACGAGTCCCTCCCCATGCCATTTTTTCCCCAAACCCATCTGATACAAATTTTGAGATATCCATTTAAAAAAAAATAATTCAAAGGTTGGATAACAAAAACTCCGGTGTGGACACAATCCCTCAGGGCCGAGGGGCAGGCGTTGTAAGTTATATCCATGGGGCATATATGATTCTTAAGAAAGGGATGCTCGTATAAACTTCAGAGAGGCCTCATTCGATTGTAAACTGAAAGTTCTAGTTCACTTTTAAAGAGTCAAAAGAGACCCGAGGGCAACTAGCCCCTTGATACCGTTTTTCCCTAAACCCTTCCGATAAAAATTTCGAGATAGCCATTTTGTTAAAACTAGTTCAAAGGTCAGATAAAAAAAATTCCGGTGTCCACGCAACCAACCAGGGTCCGGGGGCTGGCGTTGTAAGTTACGCTCTTGGGGCATACGGTTCTTATGGAAGGGATGCTCGGATAAACTTCGGAGAGGGCTCATTTGATTGGAAATTGAAAGTTTCAGTTCAGTTTTTAAGAGTCAAAAGAAATCCGAGGGCAACTAGCCCCCTCCTTCCTAACTCTTTTTTTCCCTGAAGCCATCCGATACAAATTTTGTGGTAGCCATTTTTTAAAAATAATTCAAACATCAAATAAAAAAATCCTGGGTCGACACAACCCCCCAGAGCCCCGGGCCAAGTGTTTTAAGTTATGCCCCGGAGGCATATAATGTTTTTATCTAAGGGGTGGCCGTATAAACTTCGAAGGTGGCAAATTTGATTAGAAATCGAAAGTTCTAGTCCACTTTTTAAGTCAAAAGAGATCCGAGCGCAACTAGCCCCCCCTAGCCCTTTTTTCTCTAAATCCATCCAATATAAATTTTGAGATAGCCATTCTTTTAAAATAGTTCAAACATCAGATAACAAAAATTCCGGGGTCGACGCAATTCCCCAGAGCCCTGGGGCAAGTGTTTTAAATGATGCCCCGGAGCCATATAAGGTTATAAACTCCGATGGTGGGTCATTTGATTGGAGATTGAAAGTTCTAGTTACGTTTTTATGAGTCAAAAGTTAACGGAGGGCATCTACCCCCCCCTGACGCAAATAGGTTTTAGACTTTTACAGTGAGAGAAAGAGGCAAAATCCAAATTCTTTTTTGTAGATTTTTATTCGTTTCAATCTGGATTTGCATATTCAATTTAAGTTTCTGTCGTTTTAAGATTTATTTACTCATTTATATTAGTAACTATTGACTGTTTGTTTGCTACGATCCTTTATTTAATTTCTGTTCGTTTCGGGTTTCATTTATGCCTCAAAAGCAAAATTTTTTTGTTCATTTTAAGCTTCATTTGCATATTCAACGTAAGCTTTACTCGTTTTTGATATTTGTTTATTTATATTAAAAGTCTCCTTGACTTAGATTATGCTGATGATTTAAGCATCCTAGATGAAAGTGTGAGCAAAATGAATGAAGTTTTAGAGGTTTTGCGAGTTCAGGGTGCTAGAATAGTTTTGAAAATTAATGTTAAGAAGACTAAGGCTAGGATGAAAAGGTGAAGATGAAAAAGTGAAGTTGGGTAATGAAAACATTGATCAGGTGGACAGCTTCACTTACCTTTGTAGTATTATTAGTAAAGATGGTGGGAGCAGTGAAAATGTCAAAAGTAGAATAGCCAAGGCTCTGGGTGTTTTTTCATAGTTATAAAAAGTTTGGAAGAATAGGAAGATAAATCTGGAAATCAAAATTAGAGTATTAGAAGCTACACTGATGACAGTGGTCAAATATGGCTCTGAAGCATGGGCGCTCCGAAAAGCGGATGAAGATTTGCTAGATGTTTTCCAAAGAAATTGCTTAAGGATTGTTCTGGGTACCCGGCTGAGTGACCTTATTTCAAACAATAGGCTATACGAAAAATGTGGTACAATACCGCTCTCTAGGGGTATAATGAAAGAAAGGTTGAGGTGGCTAGGGCACGTTATGCGGATGACAGATTGCCGGAAATTGTTCTTTTCGGTCAACACTGTAGGGCTAAACGGAAAACCGGCCGTCCTCGTCTGGGGTGGGAGGACGTCATAAAGAAAGATTTAAAGGAAATGGGAACTTCATGGGCGGGTGTAAAAAGGGAGGCTTTTAATAGATTGGGAGGGAGGAGGAGCGTGCGTAGCTGTGTTGGCCTCAGGCGGCTTGGTGCTACGGTGAATTGTTAGTAGTAGTACTTGTTGTACGTTTTTTTTCTATGATTGTTTATATAATTTCTGCTCATTTTGGGTTTCATTTATTCTTTAATAGTAGTTTCTTGTTGTTTTAAGTTTGAGTTATAGTAGGTTTCTATTTCTTGTGATCGTATTTTTAATATGGGCATTACTTTTCTTTAGAAAACTTCTTTTTTGGAGTTTTTTTTTAAATTAATACTATGCAAAGCAGATGGTTGTGATTTGCATATCAATGATAAAATTCAATTTTTTAGTTTCCAGTTTCAATAGATAAAGTTTGCTCATTAATTACCGTTTAACGGTTTAATATCACATTTTACTTTCCATGAAAGATTTAATATCACTGGCGATAGTTCTCAACAACCAGGAACAAGAACAGCTTCTGTTCCTCGTTGTTTTGCTCGAAACTTATTCTACTCATCCAAATGTGGCAGACCACGTTCCGCTAAATCATTTATAGTTCTGATCGAGCCGATATCTAGACCTCATCTGTAGACCTAGTATCGATGCACAGTCTAGTGGAATGTAGGGGAATGCTACTAATAAAAAAGAACTGATATGTGTTAACCATGAGAAAATCTTACACCTGCTTAGAACAAGTAACTGCTGTTACAAAAATATCCCTTTGGTGGATCCGCCAGTTTTGTGAAGAGATGTAATCCAGTACATGCTTTGAACCCACAGAGATACCTTCGTTAATAGATCCGATTCGCACTGGTTTATGTTGACATTGTCTCTTTGTATTTCTTAGTGTTGTTTAAAAGGTTAATTTCAACACGAGGAACCGACGGCGGTTAAAATTGATATTGCATCATGACAGCAAAAAAGAAAATATCTACTAGGTTGCACTATGTTTAATAAAATGCGTCTACACAAGAGCGAAGAAGCTGAAAAAATTTAAAGGCAGAAAAGCTTTTAGCAATACTAAAGGACGATATGTTAGTACTAAGAATATTGATAAGCTTAGCTATCAGCGATGCCCTGTGTAGATCAGCTGGGGTTTTGAATAGTCTTCCGAGAAAGGCAGTTCATCCCGGACAGTAAAAGACGAAAAGTAATCACGTATCTGAGATCACTCACTCACGTTTTTACAGATATAAAAATTTCAAATTGGTCTGTAACTACTTGATGGTCTCAAGATGTATATCCCTTCTGATGAACGAAGAGATAAGATGCAGGTGCAGTTTCTTGCTGTGGTATCTGCGTCATTTAAAAAGTGATATAGATATTTTATACGGCCATCCCTGGGAAAAAAGAGACACATCCATATATTCCATACGAAAATGTGAATTACCTTTTTTGTTCAAGCTGGGGACTTTTTAATTCAATTGGACGTATTTTTTTTCTAATTCAAAAAAAAAAATTCCTCTCGTACTAACAAATCATGGTTCGGTTCAATAAAAATTGCAATTTTCAAAATAGTGTTATATGGGAAGTATTTGTCACAAGACAGTTTCTTTAAACACAGTTTTTTATATTACGGCTACAGTGGCCTGTGGTTCGCTCACAACCAAGATTATGTGCTAGGTTGAACCACAATATATTTAATTTGATTGCAAATATAACGCGCAACGAAACCTTCATAAACGGTACAAGCTGGCGACACTCCCATATCTAACGATGGTTTTGGTATTCCTTACAATTGGCCTGCATCAAATCCATGCAGGTGGTTGGCTATTTATTTCCTGATGATAGCTTCCAATAGTTTCACGTCCCCGTGGATAGCCAGTGGAACTTCTGGTTATAATTCGATCTTCAAATTCTCCATAGCTTTACGTCAACACAAGATTGTTAAATATTCACCTCGTAAATAATATGTACCCATCTGTGTTCCAAATTCAGATTCTCCTTAATTGATTAAACCCATTTTTTATCCTATAGCATCTGTGTTTATTTGAACGTATTTGAATCGATGTTTCGTTTGTTCCCTCCCCCAAAACTTTCAAGTGTTTTATGTTTTTGCTGAATTTGCCTGATTTGCATTTTCTCAATCTAAATACATCCCCAAAAGAGATATTGGCCCCTCCCCATTCTGAAACAAAATTGTAGAGTGCGTTCCTAACTCTAATTGAGCCCATGGCATCTCGAAATCGGAAATTCAAAAGCCGTTGTTAAGCGACAAAGACTTTACATGAGAGCAAAAAAAAAAAGAAAAAAAAAAGGTTTCGTCCAATTATTTGTACAAGTAATTCTTTTTTTGGAAAATTTTAAGCCTAATGATAGTTTCAGACATTGGCGTTGAAATATCGGGACACTAATACTTGCAATAGGCAACTGACAAAACCTGATTTTGCCAGAAAAGATGGCAAAATCCACCCGGAACCTTTCTACGTAGAAATAAATACTTCTTAAACAACTTGATACCACAAGCAACTTAAACTTTTATTCAAACAATAGGGAGTTTTCTTGAAATATTTAACTATTACAAGACAATAAGTATGGAATTCTCTATACACATACAACATTAACATTACTTCAGGACACAAAAGATTTAGCAAAAAATTACCTTGGAACAGTCAACCAAAAACTGTCCTTACTCTTAATCTAAAAGATAGAAGAAAAGGAAAACATGATGTAAATCAGGAATCAGTTTAAGTCAATTGATAGAAATAGATCAGTTTACTTAGTCCCATACCACCAAAAATTTAAGGAAGAAAAGGGAAAACATTAGCCGATTGAGAGTCGAAACGAACTGCGTTAGAGAACAATCTAATTCGACAGAAATTTAGCCTCGGATCCCAATTTTTCTCAAGTTGCGCAGTGAATGAAAAATTTCAAATTTTGAACTGCAACAGTGGTAACTTTTCTTTTCTTCATAAACTAGCTGATTTTGTTGATTTTAGACTTAGTAAACTGGTCTGTCAAAAATAATACCCAGATTAAACAAAATAAGAAAGAAGAAAACAAAAAACTATCGAGTCCCAGGACAAAACAGCAGACGGAATACATAAAACATTTTCAACCTATGACATTTCTTGATTAGTCTTTCCGTAGTTATTGTATCTGAGATTTTAGTATTTTGGTTGTCTTCGCCTAGATGTAAGTGAGATCAGTCAGAAGCAGCAGTAATACCTCGAACTTGACCTTCTCTTCGTTGCTGAAAAAGAAAATGAAAATTGTTAATACTCCTACAGATCTCTAAGTCTACGGCTCCGTCAAGACACAAGGCCATATATATATATATATATATATATATATATATATATATATATATATATATATCTCTCTCTCTCTCTCTCTCTCTCTCTCTCTCTCTCTCTCTCTCTCTCTCTCTCTCTCTCTCTCTCTCTCTATTTTATTTTTTTTTTTTTTTTATTTTTTTTTATATTTTTTTTGTTTGTTTTTTTTTTTTATATATATATATATATATATATATATATATATATATATATATATATATATATATATATATATATATATATATATATATGTGTGTGTGTGTGTGTGTGTGTGTGTGTGTGTGTGTGTGTGTGTATATATATATATATATATATATATATATATATATATATATATATATATATATATATATATATATATATATATATATATATATATATATATATATATATATATATATATATATATATATATATATATATATATATATATATATATATATATATATATATATATATATATATATATATATATATATATATATATATGATTTCATACTTGTCCTGCAAGGGCATGAACCAAATAAAAAGCCCTAATAAAATAAAAAGTGGTCGATAATTTCATACTTAACTTTAGCAAAGGTAATGGTAACCCAAAAGGGTCTGAACCAAGATTTCCGCCAGGAAATTTCCCGGGGAAGGGGTCAATGCTACCAGGAGCTCTGTTTTCAAAATGATTTAAATGGAAATATTCCTCATTCTCCTATTTATACATATACTTTCTAATATCTTCTTGTTTCCCGGGAAAGGGGCATTACACTCTGGCCTCTCTGGCACCCATGGCCTAAATCCATTACCATCATCAGCCCGCAAATAAATACCCTTGCGATGGGCAACTGGTGACCTGAAGGCAAGGTTGCCCACTTCTGTGTATCAGATAAAACAAACCACAACAATACCAAACTTAGTAATACATTCCGAGAGTGTCGAAGATTTAAAGTCTATTTTTCTCTGTAAACTTGACTATTCAGTGAAATACAGCCGCATAAGTAAATTCCTTAATTGCGTGAAGAACTGTATTTTTTACGAGAATTGCATTTCACAGCCACAAAAAAAGAAGAAATTTTATAAGGACTCTTAGAAGCAAGGGGAAAATATAGAAGGATATATGGAAATTATGATTAAACACGTTTTTGTTTTAACGGATCAGGGTATAAGAGCATTCAGCAGAGCGCATATGATAGAAATAATTGAAAGCAAATTTTTTCTGTGAAATGAGTTAAAAACACCAATCAATTTCTTCCTTCATGATCTACAGTTTGGTTAAATCGTTAGAATAATAAGTCCAATTTTGGCTGAGGTATGTGAGGTCTATGTAAAAACCTTAGAAAAGCATTATACCAACATGGGATTAGTCCCGTGTCTTCTAAATCCTTTCATCCAGGCAGATTTGAGTAATTTTATTCGATTCGTCATGAAAAACCAAGCTAAGGAGGTATTTACCCTTTTTTCACTTCGCAATTTACTAATTTGATAGAAACTAAATTTGTTCTCCAGAAAAATTTGCGAAGAAGACTTATCCTTTTTTGGCTAAATGCCACAGATTTTCAAATAGATATTGTATTGACTTATTTACCAAGATATTTCCCTTTAGAGCATCACAAAACCGTCTTCAAAATAATCCATGTCGGTTTTCAGTTACATATTATGTAATTCAAAGCAGAAAAAGTAAAATATTCTTTAACTTGGATTTTACAATCCATCAGATCACCTACAGGGTTCTTTGATACGCTGAATCTGAAGGTGTAATTTTCATTAAGATTCTATGACTTTTACAGGGTGTTTCCTCTTTTTTTTGAAGATCAGGCAAATTTTCTCAGGATCATAACCTTAGATCGGTAAGACTAAATTTAATGAAAATTAAATATTTAAAATAAGGATAAAAATCCAATTCTTTTGATATATCTATTGGTATCAAAATTCCTTTTTTTCGAGTTTCAGTTATTATTGAGCCTGGTCACTCCTTACTTACAGCTCGTTACCATGAACTGTTTGATTTGTTTCAGTGAAGAAGAACTTTTCACGATTCAGGGAAAGAAAACAGACACAGTTTGAGGATCTGGGGATCAGAATACGAACGAAGTGACTAGGTAGCTTCACCTTCATAGTCCAAAAAGTGAATACGTGTTGTGGAATCATGAGCAACCGAGTAACTAGTATATATATATATATATATATATATATATATATATATATATATATATATATATATATATATATATATATATATATATATATATATATATATATATATATATATATATATATATATATATATATATATATATATATATATATATATATATATATATATATATATATATATATAAGTACGATTATATATGTAAATCAGTATCAGTCGCAAGACATTGCTGACTTTGAAGCCAAGGATTCGCAACGTCATTCGCGCCATGGGTGAGGCTATTCAACAGCAAATATAGCAAGAAATCGGCGTACCTTCTTGATGTGCTTTGGGCAACTAAGTGAACATAACAAGTGTTATAAACACAGATTAGAATAAAATAGATCTAGTTAAAATATTTTAACAAGTCTATGTAATAAATTGCTTTGATTGTAAAGAGACTTTATGGGCCCTCTGTAGAGTGGAAAACTGAGCACTATTTGCAATAAACATGACGATTCTCAAGTAAAGACGGTTTTAAACTCGCTTTTCTCCCTCTCCACACGGATGATCACTTTCGATAAGAAATTCTACTATTTCCAAAAACACG
This sequence comes from Artemia sp. Qi Xiang Cuo, assembly GCF_049724085.1. Taxonomy (NCBI): domain Eukaryota; kingdom Metazoa; phylum Arthropoda; class Branchiopoda; order Anostraca; family Artemiidae; genus Artemia; species Artemia sp. Qi Xiang Cuo. Next base: position 40,726,227 of record NC_142805.1, read on the forward strand.
CAGATTGTGGCCGTTTTGATTAAGCTCAAAGCTACAATTTTTGAAAAGATCCAGCAACACATCATTGGCTCCTCTTGTGGCTACTTCACAATAATTAAGTTAAAAAACTTTTTCCAAAAACATGTTTTTCAAAGAATAGTAAAGAGCTCCATTAAGCCAAAAATGAGCAGAAATAAATTAAAATAATCTTCCAAGCGTAAAACTACCACAAACCACCATAAATAAATAAACAAAACTCAAAACGAACAGAAATTACAATAAATGACCGAGTCTAACGCAAAAACGAAAAAAAATTAACACGAGTAGGGCTGACAATCCCCATGCTTTCTCAAAACTGCAATATAATTTGCACTTTGCTAAAAAAACAACACAACCATAAAAAAAAAAAAAAAAAAAAAAAAAAAAAAAAAAAACCAAGACCATGGATTGTCAGTTTAATATACAGACATTTATTCCTTATAGTTTTAATAATTTTTTATTTATTAAAGTAAAAAAAATGAAAACACTTAAAATGTATTTTGTTTTCAGTGAAGTGTAAATTATGTTCTGGTCCTGAGAAGGCATAGGGACGGTCAGCCCTACTCATGTTAATTTTTGCTTGTTTTGAGTTTGACTCGGTCATTTATTGTAATTTCTGTTGGCTTTGAGTTTTATTTATTTATGGTGATTTGTGGTAGTTTTACGCTGGGAAGATTACTTAGCCTCCATACTTCCTTATTGACATTAGACCCGTCACTTCCTAACATCAAGACTTAGAGGGATCAATGTTAGCATCCTGTAGAACCTGCAATAGGGTGCTGGTGTATGTCTTCTGCTTTTGCGTGTCCTATGAAAAAGGACTGTAGATGGCACACAGGGACTTTCATCGGTTTCCGACCATCATTTTTGTCATGATATTTAGCTCCTTGACGCCTTTGGCATTTGTAATATCATCGTAAAGCAGGGCCAAACAAGAAGACCCGATGTCACACAGAGGGCTTTGGCGAGAATAGAGGAACCGCACATTTGCACACTTTCACACTTGCAAAAAATGCAAGTTCTGAAAATTTGTAATGCTCTAGTTTGTCTCGTTTTTGTAAAAAAAATTGCACATTTGCTTCATTTATATGGAAAAAGATAGCATCAGCATGTCCTTTTTAGTTGGTGACAAGTAAACTACAAACTTAATGAACCTTTTTTCTAAATTATGAGCCACTTACGAACCTAGATCAAAAGTATGACATTTTTTTCATAATCATGATCCAGGTGGGAGGCCTGATATAGTTATATAGCATATAGAATTTCTACGCAATACAAATAAAATCACAAACAATAGTAGAACATATCATCTACCTTAAAATATTTATTATTTATTGCAAATGGTGACTAACTGCGTTTCTACAAAATACCATACTATTTTTTGGAAAAAATAGAGACCAGGTTAGACTCAAATCAGGGTAAAAAAGACTAGGGTAAAACTAGGATTGGATTCGGATATGAGAATCTGTCATTGGAAAATTTGGATATACCATCATCTAGAATTATTTAAAAAGACAATGTTTATTATAAGAATTTATATAATTGTTTACAAATATACAGTTGACAAGCAAACAACATTTAATATATTGTATAAGTAGACCAATTTACTAATATTATTTATTTTATAACATAATACACCGTAAAAAAAATACTATTACAGTAAGTCGGCTACTGTTTCCAGAAAATATTGTTTCTATTGGAGATAATTTGGCACCTCTCTGCGCATTGCACTTAGGGCCCGATATCCTATCTCCCCCACTCACTTTGTTACAACAACGTACTGAGAAATCAATGACGAACTAGGCCCCATTGTATACAAAATTATGCCTTTCTTCCTGTTGATCAGCTTCATACAACTGAATACTCCCTAAACAGGAGACCTTCCATTATCGAACATTCGGTCTAAACGTATAATGACAAGAGGTTTCACCCTCAGAGATCTATGTGTGCATACCCACGATTCCAGAACTCGATGTCCAGGAAACTAGGGCTCAAGAACCAAGAATCTATACTTTGAGTTTTTGGTTTTACTACATACATGCGAGACGTTGCTAGCTTGAGAGATACAAGGGTACACTCACGCAGGATTTCAAAGATCGATAATCAGGAGCCAGACTCGAGAATCGGAACTGCAGATCCTGGAGACCAACTTTTGAGTTCTAGAATCCTGGATATCGGCAAATAACAGGTCGAAAATGCACATGTTCCAAAACTAAGGTTGCTCTTGATCAGTGTCTCATAGATTTAGATTACAATATTTGTTACATATTCATCTGAAACATCTGTGCTTCGGAAAGTTTAGGGCATATGCTAGATCTCTTTTGAAGGAACTCGTTAAGGTTAGTTATATGTATTCGTTTGAGCGACTGTGTATTATAACACTAAGCTATGCGAAAAATGTGGTTACGTTCCACCGTCCAGGTCTATGACGAAAGAAAGAGTAAAATGGTTAGGTCATGTTTCGCAGATGAAGGATGAAATTGAGGCTTTTGGCAATCAAGCTGGAGCAAAACAAAAACCAGGACAATATTAAGCCGGTGGGAAGAAGTTAACAGAAAATATTGAAAGGAAGTCTACACTTTGTGGAAGAGGCTAAAGTGCAAAGCTACAGATAGAGTGGGATGGAGAAGGAGAGTTTGTCTTAGATGGTTTAGTCTTCCCATGTGTTCTAAGTAGCATACATCGTTTTATATTAGATTGTTCTTAAATGTATACTGCCATACCCAAACGTAGGAGTTATTTCCTCAACCACATCAGTGGTTTATCAAAGGCTCCATCGCCCCTAGAACGATTCTATGAAAACACTAAAATGCTGAAAAATGTGAATGTTTTATCCCCCCCCCCCGCCAAAAAAAATGTTCAAAGTTGTTTTTTATTATATTTCACATAAAATGTAGTACACAGAATATCATATTTATTAATTACAAGTTTACAATATTACCCCTAAGGGTGACAGTAACCTCCTTCATAATAGAAGTATCTTTATGGGAAACCATACATGAACCTTCATCGATAAGATCGATCTTTAGAAACCTAGTAATACATAAAACTAATCATAAATTTTCTGTAGTAAAAAAAATGTACATAACTATTTGGCACTTACAAGAATTACCAACAACTCCAAAAATCAGCCGTATTAAGAGCTAAAAAAAGCATCACTTTCATAAAAAAAGGTGTAGGGAAATTAGCAATTATCTTACCCTATCTAGCTCTTCTTGGACTTGATGTTCTAAGACTCTTATATCTTCCATAGTCATTCCATGCCATTGATCCAACAAGCAGAATACTTGCCTAAAGAATAAAAATTAAATTATTTTGAAAGCAATTATTCCAATTATTTCAAATTATTTCATCTTCCCGAAATATGCCAAAAAGGAAAGGCTAGTTAGAGATTGGGTAAAAGAACGAAACATAAACAGTTAGATTTCGACTTTTTCTATCTTTACAGAAGCCTGCCTAAAAAAGAAAAAAAAGGGAGATGATAACAATTTTTCCGCCCTTGTAATCCAAATTTTTGAAAATCTTTCTAATTTGGTTCACTTTGACCAAAATAGGACGTTAGCAGTTAGCCTTAGATAATGGAATCTAAATTTTAAAGAGTTCATTGAAGTAAGAATAAATCACCCGATTCTTAACAGAGCTGATGGTTCTGAAAAATATAATTTTAGAAAGCAAGTTAAATCTTGAAAACGATAATTTTGATGTCCTATTGGTCCAAGATACTTGTCCCATACAGCTGGAACCGATCGATGAAAAGAGCTCACCTACCCTTCTGCTGAAATGTGGTGGTGGTATTGGGGTGGGGGTGCTGTTGCACCAAACATAGGCCTACTTTGTGTCTATAGTGGTTCAGGTCCAAAATTATTGTATGATTCCGCTTCAAACAAGATAAAATATGCCTTTTTTTGCACTAAAATGTTGGCAGGGAAAGATGTTGAAAGGGTCCAAATCATTTTGTGCTAAAATCAGACCGATTGAAAACCGTTGCAAATAATCGAAAGAGACAAGGTACAACATACCTTCTTTTCTACTATGACGGGGGGGGGAGGGGGAGTAAAGCACAACCCTGTTCTCCAATCAAAAAGATTGAAAATCCTTCCGTCATTGTGGTTCAAAATATCTGCCGTTCTGCACAGAGCTGGCATTGGGAGTGGTGGACGAGGCATTGGAAGGACGAAGACCAACTATGCACCTCCATCACCAGAGACCGAAAACTCTTGCATGATTCCGCTTAAAAAAAGGTACAACATACCTACAATTCTGTTGAAAAGTAGGCAGAGAGTGGGTGTGCGTTTAAAGAGACCATGAGCCAACTTTGTGACTCAAATCAAACATACTGAAAACCATTATACATATTTGATTTAAACAAGGTATAGGATGCCTACCTTTCAGATAAAAACATTGTGGTTGACGGAGCCAGGGATCCACTTTGGTCCTCCAGTCATAAAGATTAAAAATCCTTGCATGATTCCAGTTCAAAAGGCGTGCAAAACGCTTATCTTAATTTGAGGCTCAAATAACAAATATTGAAAATCATTATACACATTCGATTTAAACAAGACGTAACATGCCTACCTTTCTGATAAAAAATTTGTGGTTAGAGAAGCCACAGACCCAATTTGGTCCTCCAGTCAAAAGGATTAAAAATCCTTGCATGATTCCAGTTAAAAAAGGATGCAACATGTTTATCTTGGTGCAAAAAAGTTGGCAAGAACATTAGAGAGATCTCTGATCCGTTTTGGTTGCTCTTCAATCATTCCGATTGAAATTTTCTTGTGACCACAGTTAAAACAATGTGCAACATGACTAACTTTCTGCAAGAAAGTTGGCGGTGGGATGTTAGAAGGAGCGTTTCGGTTGCTCTCCAATCATTCCGATTGAAATTTTCTCGTGGTCACAAAAACATTAAAACAACATTAAACAACAATTCACATTAAAACAACATTGTTTTAACTGTTGTCATAGTTAAAACAATGTGCAACATGCCTAACTTTCTGCAAGAAAGTTGGCGATGGGATGTTAGAACGGGCTATAGAGCAACTTAGTGCCTCCGTTGAAATAGGTAGATGTAGGTAAGATATTGGAGGCGCATATGGCCGACTTTGCGTCTTCTCCGATCATACCGACTAAAAAGTCTCACATGATTCCACTTTCGACATTTTGCGAAACGCCTGTCTTTCTGCAAAAGAGTTGCCATAGTGAGGACAACTTTCCATAGTGAGGATTTACGGGCCACCGGGAACGCATGGTTTGCGAATTCACTCTCCAATTGCAATTAAACTAATTTGAAAAACCATTGAATAATTCTGATTCAGTCAAGGTGCCCACGTGCTTGGCTTCTTACAAAAATGTTAGCGTTGGGCAGGGAAGAAAGTTTAAAAAAGGCTTGCGCACATTTTGTTAATCCTGTCAAACAAATTAAAATTCTTTGTGGGATTGTGGTTCAAAAAATGTGCAACAAGCCTACCTTTTTGCCCAAAAGTTTGTAGTCCACTTCATGCAACCAATAAAACAAACTGAGATAGAGCTATTATACTTCTGACAAGGTACCAACTTGTTACTTATCTGCTAACAAGAAGATCGGGAGAGGATGGATGCTGGAGGGTAACAGAGGGGCGACAAGTCCACTATGCACCCCCAGCTCCGTTTTATATTGAATCGGGGCTCGGCCCGTAAATGCACCAAGTCAAGACTTCGGTCATAAACATTACCGAAATTAACAGAAATGAGGTGAAAAAGGAGATGACAGGATTTTCGAACCGTGGAAAAAAATTCCGTTTTTAATTAACTTTTTATTTATTTATTATTCAAGAAAATATTTTTAGCACTGGGACAGAAAATCATCGCACATCTTGCGCACTCTCAAATTTAAATTCAACTTCAACTTGAAACTGCTACCTGTTTCTTCCCTATATGAACACAGCTTTCCACTTGAAAGCGGTGGGGGAACAACTTCAAATTGTTCTCTATGATACAGACTATAAAAGTCTGCTCACACTCTGAGCTGGAGCAAAAACTATCCTTTTTGGCCCTGGACAATTTTACGCAGCTTTCCAGTATGTAATACTATATTCACCAATCCGGCAAGAGGTCTACACTTTCCGTAAGCCACTTTCCAGCAATTAACTGAGGCCAGCAGGATAGAGAAAAAATAAAAGAAAGACAGAATAAAACCAAAGTGCTGCTTCCACGACAAAATTATATCTAAATTATTCCATTTAAGCGTATTTGTATATAGTATATTTTTATCCTATCATATGCTCAATGTATATCTACCCAGATAACTTTTTTTTTCTATTTTTGCAACTGAAAAGATAGTGTTGTTTTCATTTTATGATCTGGTTTGGGTTACAGTATTTTTACTTTTTTTTTCAGTTTGACATTTGGGCAAGACTATCTAAGAAAATCTCCGGTAGATGGAAACTGGATTATCCAGAATTCTTCTATTTCAGAAAATATTTACAGCACAAGAAATACACTGGATATACAGATATTAGTTAGAAAAGCCGAGTTAATAAAAACATGAAAATGCTTGCTCGGGACTATCCAGACATGGAATTGAATAACTGAAATTTGAACACGGTTATCTGGAGAGAAAAAAACATGTGGAACGACATTTGGCAGGCGATTTCCTACTACAGAATAATTAACAGAGGTAATTAGTTGTATTTTTTGCCAAAAACAATTATGTATTCATATTATCTTATAAAAGGCGTCAAACTTGATATAGATTAAAGGGTCTCAAACTTAAGTTCAAGTATCAGATCTGCAATGCACTTAAAATTGAACTTTCAACCTTTTAAAGATTCTAAGAAATTTCAAAACTTACCCACAAATAAACGAGCTGAATAACAGACAAAATTTAGCAATCTGGAAACACTGTCTAGGAATAGCTTGAGTCACATTCAAAATAAACTGCCTTTACGTGCTGGGACACAGACAACTTCTTTTTTAACCAACTTACTTTTAAACAGCACAATGGAATGTTATCCCTCCCATAAAATTTGTCGAATTGACATTCAACTGGAAAAAATGAAAAGCACCTTCCAAAATATGGTATAAAAAGAGATTACCCCTGTTCACTGTTCCAGTGATTAAGCTGCTTCAATTTTTACTTGGCTATCCAAATATACAAGTTATTTCAATTTTCAATTAAGGTGCTTCAATTTTCACTTGGCCCCGCCTTCACTAGGCGAAGGAAACATATAAATCCAATACCTGACCCTTGGTCTATTTTTCAGGGCTTTGATGTCACCTCATTCAATTCTTGGCTCTTATAATTATAATTATATAACCCTTATGCATTTACATTCGTTTGAATTAATATGGATGTTTGAATAAGTAGTGACACGCAGTGCCATATCACAGCAACGTCACTTCTTACAACTAAGTTTTATTCCTAAGAATGGCTATCACAATCACACACCGCCAACAGGGGCGTAATTTTGTCAAAATCCTGTGGGTGGGGGCAGGGGCAAAGTTAGAGCCAATTTTACTAAATCAAGTAAAAATGACAGTGAAAAATAAAAAATGAGCCGTATAGTACCATAAAAGCATAGATATATGCTAAAGAAAACTGACCCGTTTCTCTGGATGCTTGAATTATGCAGGCTTATCTTAGTTTTGACAAGATTTTAGAAGAAACTAAATTTCAGCTAGGTGGGAGGGGGTAAACTGGGGTCTGGTGGGCAAACCAGGGCCTGGGAGCGGTAGTTGCCCCCTTCCTCATGGCAAATTACGCCCTTGACCGCCAACCTTGTATTTCGACTAGAAAAAAGAAGAAAACTACGAAATATACAAAAACTCGACGAAAAAACAAATGCTAACCAGAAAAATTAAAAAACAAAGAACAATAGCAAATATGTAAAAATATCTAAGAGATCATGGCAGTTTTTAAATGCATACTCGAGTGGCGTTTCATTTGAAATGATAGAACTTATAAAATAGGTAGTATTCTTTCATTTATGCAAGTAAACAAATTTTAATTTATGCATAAGAAAGTCAGAAAAAGAAATTAATGAAGATATGGGTTAATAAACCTTATTAAAATAGTTGGATAGATGGACATCTACAGATGGATGAAGAATTAGTTGGATAGATGGCGAAATCTTAGCTATCGCATGATAAAAAAAATGCCGACTTACAATGAAAAATTAAAACTGTAGCACTATGGAAAAACTAAAATCTAAAAATTTGCACAGATAACATAAACCTTAACAAATCCGGGCCTAATTAATAACATATTTATTACCGACTCCAATTCGACAGTCTCATCTTTCCAGTGCCGTTACTTCAAAAACATTCGTTTACTCGATTCTTATTCATCCAATCCAGGAAGTCTGAAGATTCGTTGCTTATAATACAATAGAGCAGTTCAATTGCCGAATCAGTTACCTTCATAAAGCATATAGCGGAGGAAAACGACCAGTGGCACAAATTCACGAAAATAAAGAGAGGGAAGGCAAGGATTTTTTCTTTTTTAAAATAAGATCCAAATTAAATCTAGGGTGTCATATTTGTTCAATTGTTTTTTAGATTTTTTTTAAAACAAAAATACCAAAACACATTTATCAAAATCTGGGGAGAGGGGGAGGGGCAATTGGCACCCCAAGAAGTGACAAACAATGTACGAGGCTGGTTTCAATCACACTACAACAATCCCCTGGTGGCAAAAGTATACATAATTTTGCGTGTTTGCTAAAGTTTTTAAGTATAGAGAATGTGCCCCAGTCTATTTGAGCTAGGAACTATTAAATTGACTTGAAGTAAACACTTGTTTAACGTTCATACATATAAAACAAAATTATTTGGCTTGTAACCAATTGATTTATTCAAAGAGAAATGCCTTCAAATGTACTTACCTATGGAAAGTCGTGAAAAGTCGCTTTTCTTGACTCATTATAAAAGATTCTACGCGGTTCTGTAAACCAAACCATTTGAACTCGCATGTTACTAGTTTATAGCAAGTCATTACTGGATTTGCCTGAAAGAAAATACGGCTTTGAACTAGAGGGACTATTAATAGGGGACCAATAATAATAGATATATCAAAAGAATTGGTTCTTTATGCTGATTCAAAACATATAAAGTTCATTAAGTTGTTACTCATCCAAAGCTACGAGCTTAAGAATATTTACTTGATTCTTGAAAAAAAGGGGGAAAACATCCCCAAAGAGTCAAGCAATCTTGATGAAAATCACATCATTTCATTAGAATTCCAAGGATTCCTCATTATCGAACATCAGGCTATATTTCACTGACAGAATAATTGAATATAGAGCTAGCATGGGGGGTCATATGCCCAAAGCTATGTTCCACGCATAATTGCAACATTTCCTGAAGTAACTGGTATGTTTTATTTGCTTGTTTCAAATAAATAAGCTCAGTTTATATTAGATTCATTCTTCCAAACTTTTTTCAACTGTGAAAAAACAGTCTGGGCCTAGGATATTCTACTTTTAAGATCTTCACTACAACGACCGTCTTTACTAATAATACTACCTAAGTGAAGCTGTCCACTCGATCGATCTTCTTGTTACCCAGCGTCACCTCTTCATCTTCACTTATTCCTATTCTTAGCGACTCAATCTTCTTGACATTAATTTTCAAACCTTAATTAATTTTCAAAAATCAATTTTAAAACCTATTCTAGCACCCTGAACTCGCAAAACCTCTAAAAGTTCATTCATTTTGCTCACACTTTCATCTAGGATGCTTAAATCATCAGCATAATCTAAGTTAAGGAGAGTTTTTCCTCTCCATTTGATTCCATGGTCTCCCATTGCCTATGCTGTGTCGCTTAGGACAAAGTCCATCGAGATGATCCACATAAATGGGGATACAACGCAACCCTGCTTAACTCCTGATTTAATACGAAACCAGCTACTAGCCTCATGTCCTATCATAACCGCAGCAATTTTGTTCTTGTGCATAGCACTAATCACTTATTCTTATCGCCTTTCTTATGAAGGGATTTAATTAAAAGTTTCCAGAAATCGCTAGGTACTTCCACTTCTTCAAAAACCATATTCATAGTCTTCAGTAACTCATCTCTAACTTTACAACCACAATGTTTAAAAAACTCACCACACTATTAGCACCTAGAGACTTAGTATTTTTTCAAGCCTTTTTGTACTGTCTCTGATTCTTCCTCACAAAATAAATCTTCCTTGACATCCAAAGTGTTACAAACTTTTTCATTCTTCTCTATATCTTTTCCTGTAAATCTATCCTGGTTTAGCACATTCTCAAAATGTTCAGTCCATATTAACTCTTTCCTTATCACTAACTGTGCCCCCGTTCCTATCATTAACTGGGACAACTACAGATTGACTATTCCCTCTCAATTTAGTAACGTGCCAGTACAATATTTTACTATTATGTCGCCTGGCTCAATCTACCAGATCTTCAACAATTTTATCCATGGCCTCTTCACACCTCCTTAATTTACATTTTAATGCTTTCTCCTTTGTCTTCACATTCCTCTTGTATTCATACGATCCATCACTCAAATAATTCTTGTGCAGGCTCTACCTCCTCTCTATTCAACATAAAGCATTTTCTATAATATTCCTAGCTGCGTTTCTAACTTTCTTCCGTAAGATACCATCAGCGACTTCACAAACTACTTCCTAAAATTATTCAATACATCTTCTACATTGTCAAATTTTAAAATCTTCAGTTTAATATCCAACTGTTCCCGGAAAATTTTCGTTAACGTATGGGCCATTTTATGACAAAATATTGTATTGGTTATAACTAGCTCGTTATACCTACAGAACTGCAGCAGTCTGTAACCATTACTGTTTTCTTTTCCTACATCATATTTACCTAGACTAGAATACCATCTATCCTATTTCTACCGACCTGAGCATTAAAATCCCCTAATAAAGAATACCAAATTTCTACATGGGACCCTGTCTAAATAAATAAAAATAAATAAATAACGATTTCATTTTCAGACGCCATAAAAACGGTCATGCCCATCAGCGGTAGTTTTTGCCATAATAAGACACTAAACATATAAAACATGAAAATCACATCCATAGCCATCGTCATGCAAAATATACATTGATTCAAAATATCACAGATTCAAACTAAATATAGTCGAACAGAGTCAAACGAATAAAACAAATAAAAGAATAATGAACCAAAGAAAATAAATATATTCAATTATTGACGAGTGGGTGCAGAATTAAAAATCTTGACGAACAAGTGAACAAAACTACTTGCGTAACGCATATGCCGTGCTGGTACCGACTAAATATTTGGTACCGGTTGAGCTACATTTCGCCGGAGCCTTTGGCACGAAGGGAGTTTCTCAGGGGGGAGGATTCCACGAAGCCGCGGATTTTACAAAATACCGACACTAAACATAAAACACAATTCATCACGACGTGTCGAAAGAGTTTTAAGTGAAAGTTCTTCCAAAAGGGAGCAATAAGGGACTTTGTGAGATTTAGACACTACCAGAAGAGCTCGGTATTGGATCCTTTCCAGGCAGTCCTTCTGGTCCAAAGTCAGGCCGTAATGCCAAACGGGACAAGCATATTCTACCAGCGGTCTGACAAATGTAAGAAAAATATGCAATAGGAGGGAGGTTGGGACAACCTGACGAGAAAGGAGTTTTAAAAGAAAGGATACCCAGGTTTGCCCGTTTGATCATCTCCTGTGTCTGTTTATCCCACTTAAGGTCATGTCTAAGATAAATTCGTAAGAATTTGATATCTATGATGCCTGAAACATTCTGGAAAGCAAGGGATGGACTGTCCCTCAGAAAAGAGAAAGTTAATACGAGCGATTTTTCACGATTGACGATCATTTTGCCCTCCTCAGCTTGGCATGAAAAACACGCATTATTCTGTCTGCATCACTTGAAACACTCTTTTCACCTAACCTCCAGTACGGATAGGTCATCAACGAACTTAAAACGATTCGACTCATCATTTGCCGACTCATTAACCATAACCAAAAAAAGTAGAGGGCCTAAAATTGTTCCCTGGGGATCAGAATAGGCTGATTTATACTTAGATTGTTTTTATTTCTACCTGACAGAACATTTGCAACTATTTCTATCAAATATACATCAACATTAAAATTTGTCAATATCTTGTGGATAAGGGTTCTATGGCAGATCAGGTCAAATGCTTTCTTTAGGTTAATCGCGATGAGGTTGACCCAGCGTTCCAGTTCATCTAGATGCTTTAAAATGTTACCTAGCAAACTAACTAAGTAAGGGCTTGTCGAACTCTTGGGAATATTACCGCATTGTTGAGGGTCAATTTTATGCAGAATAAAAGTTTTCAGCCACCCAGCAATGAAACTTTCAGAAATCCTGCTAAAAATCGATGTCATCGTAATAGGCCGAACACCAGTAAAACCACAGGGGGCTCCTTTTTTGGGGATAGGGGTTACGAATCCCTTTTTCCAATTTCGCGGATACTGGCCTGACATTGTAATCTTGTTGAGTTTTAAAGTTAACGGAGCACTCAAAGATTCAGGAAAAGCCTTAACGAGCTCAACAGGAAAAGCCTTAATGAGGTTTATTTGCATAAACCCTGGGCCATATGATCCCAGGGTCTTAAGCTGGGTATAATTTATACAAGCACTAAATAATTTTTTTTATTCGCTGAACTATTCCTTCCCTTGAGCTTGCAACTATTTATTCGTTTACATATAAGCAAAAATGAATATTTTTTTAAACTTACAATTTGACTTGAAAACTACAAACGAATCTGGTGAATCTGGACCTGGCTCTGCCTGGATGAACCTTGACTTATTCTAACAGACCATACCCAGCAAAATATGTCAATTCGCATAAAAAATGCTCATAATATGGTATATCTCAATACTCCCAGTTATTTCACGATTTTTTTTTTTTTTTTTTTTTTTTTATCATGGCTCCCTGAATATAAAAAATCTTTTCTAGTAAAGAAATCTAGTCTAAGTTCAAAGCTGTACGATGCCATTAATGAAACAGTGGAGATGCTTTTTTTGTAACTATATATAAGCAAACAAGCAAGGAAACCAAGTATGGAGAATAATAGCCTACTAATTTCAACCTTACATTTTCTTCCCAACACCCAACTAATGGTCCTCGTCCTGTTTTTTCTGACTTGAATTTGCTTGGATCTTCATGAGCTTTGTAATCTCCTGAAGCAATAGGATCATTTGCTATATCGATTTTGATTACTTCTCTTTGTTTCAGAAGATCACTGGTCAACAAATGAACCTACATAAAAGAAAAAACTTTCAAAGTGGATAAATTAAGGCCTAGCAATTGAACAGCAATTATTGATTATAGTGGTGAATTTTTATAACATATATTTTCAGCATTACGCCAGGAAAAAACATCAGAAAAAAAGAAGAAATAATTAAGAAAGAAACCAGTAACAAAAAGTAGAGAAATTCAGAGAAGACATGCTCAGCATGGAAATCAAGAAGAGATAGAAAAATAGAATTTTACTTACGCGCGAGGAATATAAGCATTAAGAAGATTCCTAAATATAGTTTTAAAAGAGGAAAAAAGACATAACAATTGAGATATAGCTTCAAAGAGAAATCACCTGAAAAATAGATATTTTTTTGCGTCAGACGATGTAAGTTTAGATATGATAAACTGCCGAGAAGAATATCGCAGCGATGAGGTACTTTGCGTGGCGAAGACAGGCTAAACAGAGACTGGGCAAGCGGTAGAGTTCCTAGGTGTACGGAATAATCCAACTTAGGATTTTTTTGCAACAATTGGTACCTTGCAGGAACCAGTGGCTAGTTTTTTCCCCTAGGTAAGAATTAGTGAAATTTTAGCGTGAACAGAGAGGTTGAAGGGGCAGCACATCCACCCCCTCACACACAGGAGACTTTCTGTTTTAAAGTTACATTTTACGCTGGTTTAGAAAGAAAACTTTCTTATTTAATCGAACTTCAAATAACAAAACATACTATAAATGAAAAAAAAATTGCTTTTACCAAATTAAGTTAGGTCTTGACAAACTCTGCATACTCTCTCAAGCTCCGACTCTCAAATATTAATGTTCTCTTTGTACTAATGTGCGGGTCAGGGCATGGAGACTTCCAGAACAGCTCGAGAAACCAATACAAGGTTTTGAAAATAACTACCTCTAGCACAACCTGGGAATATACTAGTCTGATAGAATTATGAGCACCTTCTTACACGAAAAAGTCAATCAATTAGTGACAGTTCAGAAAATTCAGAGTGGTAGATGGTGTTATTGGGCGGCATACTCTTTATGGGCGATGGTAGACTCCCCCATAATTTCCTGTTCTGCCACCTCCCCGTATTAGACGTGAACGGCATAAAGCGATACTTGGCCGATGCTCTGATAAGCATGCTGTACTGGGGGAACACCTTTGGACAGGGCCGTATCCAGGATTATTTTTCGAGGGTTTTACTAAAAAAATGTTTTTTTTTGGGGGGGGATACGGCCCCCGGAATACGGCCTTGCCTTTGGAAGACCTGTGGCCGCAAGCTCTTCAGAGGTCGTTGTGGAGATGCATCGTTGCTGCATTATCCGCCAGCCAACGTAGGAGGAATAAAATCTAAGCAAGCAAGCATAACCAAAAGCAGTTTTAATTTTTACACAGACAGTATTCTTATAACTTGTAGTCGATCATAGATTCAGCACATTCATAGAATGAGCAAATTCAAGGCGTTTTTCCATCTTTCCAATTACTCCTAAAACTGCTTATAGAAACGTGAAAACATAAATATTGACCTGAAAAAATTCGCTGTTGACAATTTACAGAAACAGGCGATCTGGCGTGAAATTAAGAGATTGAATCATACAAAACAATCATACAACGTATCCACTATTTTCACGTTTTGAACGAAAAATTTATCAGCAACGTTTTTTTTTATGGATAAATTCACCAACAACTGTTAAGAATAATTTTTTGTAGGTTCGAGAACGTATATTATCAAAATAAAAAGCAAATATAAACCCAATGATAGCGAACAAATACCACTTACGTTATGCTGATGTCCACGATCTGGAGCATGAAGTGTTTCAACACAAATAATGAAATTTTCCTTCATATATCCAGGATTCTAAAAAGCGGCAGGCAAAAGAAATCACACCAATTAGTCAACTCAAGCTACACAATTAATGTTAACTAATGTTAGTTATACTAGTTAAGTCAAGATATACAGCTTTAAATCACACATGGAAAAGGCAAATGAAAGAACTTCAATTAATAGTTATAATATACAAATTTTTTGCGAAATTTTTAAAAAACAATGCTTATGAGCCAGAAAATTACCCCCCAATTTCATTGAAAATTATATTTGTATTACTACAGGCCAGACCTTGCTCCATTTCAGTGCCGCATTGATTTCTATTAGTCATTATTTCCCCCACCATTACCACAGTTTACGCAGTCTTTACTTTAAATTGACATGAGAACAAAAACGAACTATCAAAATTAAATAGAAAAGAATATGCATTTTTTTTTAGTTCTGCCCAAATTACACAATATATCGTAAAGTACGAAATTTTTTACATAGATTATGGAGTTGCTGAGAATAATGAGGAAAAGCAAATAAGTTGACCCAACTCATTTTTTGGGGGAGGGGGAGGGGTGTCAAAACTCACGAGGCTTTTATTGGAGTATTCTCCACACATAGGCGGAACCATCCCCTCCCCTCCCTCCATGACTTCCCTGAGGAAAACTAAGATGTAAAAAAGAATCTCATGACGACGTTGAGCTAAAACAGGTTCAATTGATAAATTAAGATGGTGAGTTAAGATCCAGTGAAAATCTTTAATTTAAAGCACCAAATATTTATACCTCTTTGAACCAATGCTATTTAACGCAAATAATCTTGCATAATTACACCCACGCACATATGAGAAAACCGATTCTTACTCATTAAAAAAGACAGAGATTTAAATAAAAAAAGTTGCCTCGCCCAAAATGTTTTTCTTGTAGGTTAATCTCCAAAACATGCTTAAGAACCAATTTAAAATTTAAGGGTATTTAAAAAAGCATGACTTCGAGCAAATCATATTTAAACCTTTGTTTCCTAAGGGCAATTTCTTGATCTTTTGTTTCCTAAGGACAATTTCTTGATCCTTTTGTCAATATAGTTTCTTTTTCAATACATTCACAATCCACTGAAAGTCTTCTAATTTTGAGCTTTGAGGCGTTGACAATACAAGGAAGAAAACTGAATTTATTCAATTACAAAATGGGAAATTCTAAACAGAAGACTTAAAATGGCCTCTAGGGTTTCAAGTCAGTTCCAGACAACAAATTTTCTTTTTCCAATCCTTGCTTTTAAGTTCTATATATTAGTAAAGCAAAAAAAAAAAAACAACTTTCATTCGCCTTTTCGAGTTGAGAAAAGTAGCCCTTAGCCTGAAATAAATTCTTAACTCACGAACATTATCTAACTCGCCAAATCCAGGGGCATGAAGTGTTTCCACAACTAATCTGAAATTGCTTTTCATATATCCAGGGTTCTGAAAGTGTCAACAAATTGGTCAATATTATCGAAACAGTGTAGTAAATTATATATTATACAAGAGTCACAGCGTATTTTTGTGTACTTGGATGCTATAACTATTTTTCTTTTTAAAGAAATTTTAATTGGCATTGGAAAAACTTTTGAAACATAATCTCTAAGGTACTAAATAGGTCCCTTGACAAGAACAAAGGCGGCACTTCTGGAACTTGAAACGGTAAACCTATCTGCCGCTTGAATATTTGGCAAAATTCATTTGGGCAACATTCATCTTGGTGGAATATTTCTTTTCTGAACTAGGTATAATAATAATAACAAAGTAATAACCATTCAATATTCTTTATAAATATAGTATCAAATGACATTGTTCTTTTTTTTATTAGTGTTCAGTTAGAAAAAACGAGTCTTTCGTCAAAATTATTGACTCCTAAAATATGACCTTTCGAATATCGAAAAGGGCCCCTTCATGAGGACAACCGTAGTGTTTTCAAAACTTGAAACGACAAACATGGAATTTTCAATAAAAACGATGTATATTTTATCGGAATTTTTTTTTTAAAATACCCAAATGAAACGTCAAAAGATTGCAAAGCTTAAAACTGGCTGGCGAATCGAAAAAATTAAAAACTCGAATCAAAAACGTTTAAATTGACTTAAACACTTCCGAAAAAAATTCAGCTATAATCTATCTCGTTTTTCATATAGAATCCAAAAATGTTACTTTTTTGCGAAATTTTAGACATAGCCATGGTCATAGCAAATGAATATATCTTCAAAACATTTTAAGCGTCAGATTTCACAAAAAATATGCAGCGACTTTTGAAGCATCCTGCTGTATACAAGACAACTTGACGGCTAACTATTAAAATGAACTATACCCATTAAAGAAAGCTTTTCGGAGTGTCCATGATTGAAAAAAAAAACAAAAAAAACAAAAAAAAAACAACAAAGAAATAAAAACAATAGGATTTACGCAAAACCCATTGCTTTGATAAATGATCTTAGATTTATAACCGACAGTAAGAGGTTTTACTCATAGTGAGTTAACTTTGAAAGAGTGTTAAAAAGCTGATATTCGGATACGTTTTCTTTTTATTTTCGCTTTTTAATTAAATACTGATAACTCCAAATGAATTTTCTATTACTGTTTCAAACTACAATAGCTAAAAAAGGAGGTTAAGAACTAAATATAAGCGGAATATTTTCCTTAATCCATAGTAGCCTACCAAGGAAACGAGCCTCCCGCGATGAAAATAAATTTATTGTAACTATTTTAAGTATTTGTGGAGTCATTCGTATGAAAAATGTTTTCCCACAACTAAGGGCCTAAACGGATTTCCCCAAAGTCTGAACCTTCTAGATCGTATTTTCTCTCCAGGAAATGGTAGTGTACCAAATTTGAGAACAAAATATAGTACCATTTTCAAGGAAAAGTAACCTCCGGTTGATTCAGAAACTAACCTCCGGTTGATTGAAAAAAATACACCAAGTTAAGTAAAAATATTTTAATATATACATCTTACAACTACATCTTTGCACTATTTTTCGACATAGTCTCCATAACGATTGAGGCACTTATCGTATCTCTTCAGAAGCTTTGAAATTGCTTCTGCATAAAAATCACCCGCTTGTGCCTTGAGCCAGCCTGTGACCGCATCTTTGAGCTCTTCGTCGTCATCAAACCGCTGGGACCAGAGCCATTTCTTCATATGCATGAAGAGGTGATAATCGCTTGGCGCCAGATCTGGGCTGTAAGGTGGATGGTTAAAAACGTCCCACTTGAAGGACTCAAGAAGGGCTGTTGTTCTGCGAGCAGAGTGAGGACGGGCGTTATCGTGGAAAAAAACGATACCAGAAGTCAGCATACCACGGCGTTTGTTCTGTATAGCCCGTCGTAATGTTTTTAGTGTTTCACAGTACACGTCTTGATTAATGGTCGTCCCACGTTCCATGAATTCAACCAACAACACCCCTTTGGCATCCCAAAACACCGTTGCCATCTGTTTTCTGGCACAAAAATCTTGCCGGGCTTTTTTTGGTTTGGTTGGCGAATCTGAATGTGCCCACATCTTTGACTGTTCTTTTGTCTCAGGGTTCACATACTTAATCCAGGTTTCGTCACCAGTCACGATTCTGTTTAACAATGGTTCTCCTTCATCCTCATAACGTGACAGAAAGTCTAATGCAGAGGCCATTCTTTGAGTTTTGTGGTGGTCGGTAAGAATTTTGGGCACCCATCGTGCACAGAACTTATGGTAACTCAATCTTGCTGTCACTATCTTGTACAAAAGATTCTTAGAAATCTGTGGAAAATCAGTAGACAACTCCACCATTGTGAAACGTCGATTTTCACGAACTTTTGCATCAACTGTCTGAACGAGTTCGTCAGCCACCAAGGATGGTCTACCACTCCTCTCTTCCTCATGAACGTTTTCTCGTCCACTTTTAATTAAGCGTACCCATTCACGGACAACTCCTTCACTCATAACTTTTGGTCTGTACACGGCACAAAGCTCACAATGAATAGCTGCTTCAGAGTATCCTTTGGCTGTAAAAAAAACCTTATAACAGCACGCACTTCACATTTGGCGGGATTTTCTATTGAAGCACACATTTCAAACTACCACAATAACTACACTAGCGCAGGTACGATGTTCACTCGACTACGGCTTGATGCCGACTGACCTGCTGAGCGCGTGAATGCACAGATGGCGCGCTACTCCCCCCACTACACGCACTGTGACCAATCGGAGGTTAGTTTCTGAATTGCCCTCGTATATATATATATATATATATATATATATATATATATATATATATATATATATATATATATATATACATATATATATATATATATATATATATATATATATATATATATATATATATATATATATATATATATATATATATATATATATATATATATATATCCTGGGTGGGGATCAAAGAGACTCCTCTTTGATCCCCACCCAGGCTCAAAGCTTCTGCTATGGTCATTTCCATGGAAATCTCCAAAGAGTTTCTTTTTAAAATAGCTTTCAAGCATAGGTAGGGGTATTTAGCCTTTTTTGCTGTTCTTCAAAGATTTGAAAAAAGTGTTATAATATTCCAAATGTTACATTTGTTATATTTGTTCATATTTTTGGTAACCATTTGCGGAGTGATCAAATTTTTTAAACCATTGTAGATACTTAAGACCGTTGCAACATCTAGTACCCTGAGGTCTTAAGACTGTCAAAGACTCCTCCTTGAACCTCCCAAATTGAAAGCTTTTATTATGACCTGGCCTTTTAATGTAACTTGGGCACTGGACAAAGGGCGCCATTGTAGCTCGAGCGCGACGTTAGGTGGTGATGTTGATATTACTTTCGTCACACCAATTCGTTTTAGTGTGAATCTACCTGGTACATATGAATGAATATTTTCAAAGTAAACCTGCTTCATCAATAAGAAAAAAAAAACGGATTGAACGCATATGTCCCTTTCCCTTCGGACGAAAAAACCGTGCGAGCGCTGTATCAAGTATAACTCACGACAATCTTGTTCATTTTTGTCAACTTTTTGGCATCCCTGCTTTCAATAAAAAAAGAATCAAGGTACTATCTTTTAAATGTAATAACTCCCTATGCCCCCCCCCTCTGCATACCATCTTGATAGGATACCGCCTCTGCTTTAATAATTAAATAATTAACTTACTGGCACCCCTGCTTTCCGAAAAAATCGAGGTATTATCATTTAAATTTGATAGCTCACTATCCCCCCCCCCGGGATACCACCGTGATAGGATGCCGTTTCTGCTTTAAATTTAAAAAAAAAAAACTTTGGGATCCCTGCTTTCAATAAAAAAAAAATTCGAGATATTAGCATTTAAATGTAACACCTCCCTACCCCCCCCCCCTGGATACCACCTTGATAGGATACCGTCTCAGCTTTCACTAGAGAAATAGTTTACTTAATAATTAACCAGGCCACTGTATGGTTCAAACAAACACGCAAAATAGCGTTAAACAGCTTAGTGTTCCTTGGAAAAAAAAAAAAAATTGAGGGTATGAGTAAAGGGGTACAAATACAACAACAAAATTATTCAGATATATTATTCAGATAATTATTCAGAAATTATTCAGATATACCTCAAATTATTGGAATACTGAGTCATAGATTCGCCGTGGCATTCAATAAGATCCAAAGAATCTAATTAAAAGGGAGCATACACAAAAGCCAAATTACGACAGTAGCCTATGAAAAATTGCAAAATACCCAATACGATGAACAAGGCCCAATGGGGGGCCCTGGGTCTTTCAAAATATTTCAATGGATTCTCAGGGAATTCGATATCATTTTCTTCTGTCTCCACTATAAGTGAAAAAAAATATCTTTTTGGCATCCCTGCTTTCAATAAAAAAATGAGGTATTATCATTTAAAACTGATAGCCCCCTATCCCCCCCCCCCCTCTCTAGGCAATACTTTACAATTTATTTATGAATCATATTTTTTGGGTAAATTCCGGTTCCATCTTTAATTCCCCAACCTTGTACATAGCTTTGACTATAGCTAACTTTTTTCTTAATATAAGTTTTTTTTTTTTTTTGGGGGGGGGGGGTAAAAATTTTTCAGAAAGAATATTGTATTTTCTATCAGGGTTCAACAATTGAGTATCAAACATTAAGAAAATCTTATCTAAAAACAGAAAAAAAAATCTGCAAATTTACAATTCAGCTGTAGAAACAATCTGTCAGTTGTCAATTTCAAAATCCAACTGAAGGCTGAAACTGTATAGTAGTAAATGCGTTCTATAATTCTATTCAACTTGAAAATAAAATTCTTGACTATGAATGATGTAAGAAATAGCGATTAGGAAACTGCATTCGAAATGACAAACTCATTTCATAAAGACGATTCTTTTTTTGTCAACATATGAAGAACTGTGTATATTACAATATTTGCAATTGCATATTGCATCTTTCTGGTTTTTATGCAAAGTAACAAAAGAGACGACAATTAATGAACAAGAGAGTAGTGAAGAATTATGGTATGCAAAGTAATATTTGGCAGGGAAAGTCACAGGTGATAAATCGCAAGGGGTGGCACCGTGATTGCGTGATTTTCGGGGATTCGGGGAACCAAATTTTTTTTCGGGGTGAAGCATAGATTTTTGGGAAAATATCCGACAATTCAGGGATAGTGCAAGCCCTGCTTGATTTCTTATCAGGCAAATCGAAATACTAAACCACACGAGAAGAAAAAGCTCTGACTTTGCGGTTGACGCAACAAAGAATTGCAGCAAAATTAATTTGAAGTCGCCCGAACGCCACCACCTCTGCCGGCGGTGGCGCGCCTGCGGCACGCCGGCGGCGGCACGACACTTCGGCGGCGTTCGACTGGGCCTCTCGTCGGCGGCGTTCGGTCGATCTGTCGGCGCGGCACCGGGGTCTAAATGTAACGATTAATGTTTCACTGACTGTAGGTACCCTCCCATTCAATTTAGAAGAATGTGGAGATTTTAGCATGGAAGGTGAGTGGGGTTTAGAAGTAGTGGATGCCGTTAAAAATCCATCTTCTCTGTCTCTTTCGCTCAAAATTACTTGTCCTATAAGTTTCAAGCATATGGGTGGTCGTAGAAAGGAAACACGCCTCTGAAAATCATCACTTTCTGTGTACCATTGGCCCAAGGTACTTGCCCCGTGAATTTCAGACTTATCCAGGCTTGAATTTACCAATAGGCCCTCTAGGCCCGGGCGTAGGGGCGCACAATGCAAAGGTGCGCAATAAATTATCACTGAGGGATTTTTTTCTTAATAAAAACTGGAAAGATGGAAAACTGGAAAGAATTATCGTCAAAGTGCCAGGTGCACTCGCTGCTTAGTCACAGAAAATGGGCTCAATAACAGGCCAACATCCCTTGGACCGCATATAGATTGTCAGATTACTCTCAATAATGAAGGTTGATAGTTTGGTATCACCTCTCTCTTTCATAGCTTTTGATTCGAGAATTGCCTTCTATTAAGTACTTCTGCTATCCTTAAATTTTCGAGCATTTCCCCGAAAATCTCACAAATACGTAGCGACAAAAAATGCTTGGGCCTAAAGCGTCAAAGCTTTAAATCCGGTCCTAAGCTTATCAGTAGAAAAAAAAGTATGTCTACCTCTCTGCTGAAAAATCGGTGATGGGAGGAGGGTTTTAGATGGACCAAGGGCCTATTTTGTTCCTCTGATCATACAGATAAAAATCTTGCGGTGATGGGAGAGGCGTCTTCGAGAGCCACAGACCCAGTTAATTCCTGAAGTCACACACGTTGAAAACGATTGCACGCTTTCAGTTCAAACAAGGCACAGCATGCCTACATTTTGACTTTAAAGTTGGAGATCAGAGGAAGGTCTTGAAGGGGCAACTCTCCCAATTTGGTTCTCAAATAGTACAGATTAAAAACCTTTGACAATTCCTTGTAAAAAAAATGAGTAACATTCCGACCACTCTGCTAAATATTGGCCATTGCAAGGAGTGAAAGGATGAAAGAGTTTAGGGGCCCAGTTTGTTCCTCCATCAATACGGATGATATTCCTAGAAAGAGATTCCGCTCCAAAAAAGGTACAACACGTCTAACTTTCTACTAAAAAGTTAGAGATGAGGGGGGAATGTTAAAAAGGGCCATAGGCCCTCATTGGTCTGCTAGTCCTACAAATTAAAAATTATTTGTATGATTGTGGAAAAAAGGGGACAACATGCCCACCTTTCTATTAATTAATAAAAAAAAAAATTTCCACAAAATAAGTTTTTCAAAGAAAAGTAAAGAACTCCATTAAACAAAAAATGATCAAAAGTAAAATCAAATAATCTACCAAGCTCGAAATTACCACAAATCAGCATTGATAAATAAATGAAACCCAAAACGAACAGAAATTACAATAAATAACCGAGTCAAACTCAAAACGAGCAGAAATTAACATAAGTTGGGCGCAAAACCCCTATGCCTTCCCAAGACCAGAACAAAATTTGGACTTTACTGAAAAAATATAAATGTTTTTACTTTTATAACTTTAATAAATCAAATAATTTTAACATTTTGATTACTAAATATCAGTATATGTATATTAAACTGACATGCACATTCATTCATTGCACATTCATTTCCTTATCTACTTGCGTTAAGCATCTTGGTTTTCCAATAGGTGTGGAATCGACAAGGGCACTCCTCATTGCATGTCTCGGTGATAAACTAAAGAAGACGTTTGGCTGCCAGCCCGCTGTAAAGTCTGATGAAGAAGCCGCATTCTTACCCATATGTATACGCTTCAGCTATGCCGCGTGTCCTCACATGACAATTTTGGAATATGTTTCAGCAACCGATAAGAAAACTATCCGGTCCGTATACTTTTGTCTTACGAAGTTTCTTTCGTGTAGAAACAAATGTGGTAGAGAAAAAACGTCTAGTCTCAGCTTACAAATTAACTGAGTCACTACTAGCCGTTGAGCAGCGTTCGGGTTCGCTTTCTATTTAAACTGGATAATTTGAAAGGCCTCCATCCTGTTACTTGAAAGTAGATGATTTATAGGTTGTTCTTTTGAATGTTACTTGTATTATTCGTACATTCTATTCTTCGCAATTGTATGGTCTTTTCTGTGCGTGCGTTTATTCTTTCATCTCCTGTCTTTTTACTCTATTTTGCACCCTTGTGTGTGTGTTGTTGTTTTTTTTTTTGGGGGGGGGGGTTAAAAACAATATCGAATGATTGATTGAATAGCGTTGCGTTGCGTGTCCCATGTAGTATATATGTATATGTTTTTTTTAATGCAACGGATTGTCTTAGAAACTTGGGGAAAGACTCAATCGATCGAAAATTAAAATTTCCAGTGCCTTTTCCAAAAACTGAAATCGGTCAAAGGCCAACTAATAATCGTGTGCCCCGGAGACCACGCAGTCCCATGCGGTATCAGATCAAGTTTCAGAATAATTTTTTCAATCAGAACAGTGAAAGACTTACTGATATCAAAGCCATGTGCGAATCTTGGACCTTGTATGGCTACAGGGTCTAAAAAGGGGCATTTGAGTCCTTTATCGCCTCCTCCTATCCACCACCAACTTCGCAAATAGAGGAATGTTCTATCTATGTTGACGCACAATCATTCAGGAATTATTTACGGAATGATCCTAAATGCTTAAACTCTAACCATCAAAAACCCTTAAGACCGCTAAACAACATTCCTAAATTCACAAATAGTAATAGATTTCATCAAAATTAATACTTAAGGGTTCAAGAACTCGTTGATTACAAGCATGAGGCTAATACCGAAATACCGAAATTCAACATCAAAACAACAATCTGTTTGCGGATTATTGCAATATCGACTTCTAATATCAAAAATGAGTTGTATGTGCTTCAAAATGGTGGATGTGTTATAAGCTGCTGAAAATCACACATATTCTATTAAGTTTTATCTATATGATTAGATGATTGAATTCTGCACATTAAAAACATATTTCATTTCATCAACACCACAACAATCTGTAAGGCCGCAATGGGGCTGTCCCAAATCAGAACACATTAAGTACATATTTCGACAAATGGTGTTTGATTTCACGGTATTTAAGGATTACTGACCTTCTTAATTGCAAATCTTGGCATTTGAGGTTTCTGAGATTTGTATTACAAATCCGAAACCAATAATGCAAAAATGAAGCATAAAACCAAAACATGAGGTATACAGCAAACAGTATTTAATTTTCACCAAAGTTGATCTTTTGAGATCTTTCATGGATTTTCGAGGTTGCAAACTCCAAATCTAAAACTGAAACTGTACTAGGGAAATCCAAGACAAAAAACACGTAAAAGATAAGTTTCAAAAAATAGCGTTTGATTTTCACTAAATTGATATTTAAGGACTTTTGTGGTTTTAGATTACAAATTTGAGGCTAATAATGCAATATATTGGTTCAGAATCAAAATAACTTAAGTGCATGTGTCACAAACTGTGTTAATCTCAATCAAAGTTAGGCTCTTTCCCCAGATTTGAGGGCCTCAAATTAGACGAATAGCGCATTAAAGCAAAGGATTTATAGATGCTTCACAGTCAATGGCATCGCTTTACGTCTCTCATGTATTGTATATTTTTTTCCAAAGACATGGTTGCAGAAATGCTACATTTGAATGTTTTCTTCCTTTTAAACCACTTTCCTTCCAAATATATTCAGAAATGATTTGGCTGAACAATATTTAAGGAATCTATTTAGTGTTGACAAATATCAAATGATGTTATAGTCTCTTTAGGTATTAAGGGATTACCACTCTTATTTCTGTTATAATTTTCATTATTTATAAGTTTGATTTATTCGTTCATAGCAATTATTGGCCGTTTTACGTTTGGCATTATATACGAGATTATATCTGCTCGTTTCAGTTTTAAATTTTCCATCTACTTTTCATGGAAACATCAGTTTCACAAATTTAGTTCTTAGGAAGAATGAACCAAGTCGATATGAGTACTTGAGTGTTGAGTTTTTAGAAAGAATGAATGAAGTCGATATGAGTAATTGAAATTACAATAGGAACTAACATTGATGGCACCGGATTTTAGGCAGCCCGGCGTCTTCAACAGTGTTTAAACACTGATTACCCTAATGATGCTTTGACTCCTCCTCCCCCCCCTCAAGGATTACATTATCTGATGTGCACCCAATGTTAGAACCTGTGGCCATCTATGTTTGAGATGCAAATGTAAATGGTTTCGTTCAGCCGAGAATTTCCTAATAATTTTTATGTTACGGTTTTGTGTTTGCTAATTAAAAACTCACCTACAAAAAAAAGTAATCCGTGTAGTTACTCACTAGGATCCCTTCTCTTAGCTCAGTCAAAATTCAAGGTAGATTAGCGTAGCTTCCAAAAAAGCAAACGCGGTAAAGGTTCATGCGCTCATCTAATATTTGGGTCTAAGCACTCTTTTTTTAAAAATTACTAAACCGGTAAATTCCGATTAAAATCGTTATTGGAGGCAAATTTAATTTTAATGTAGATATTTTCTGTAGTAAAAGAGAGTTAGTTACATATCAAGCAGGTTATAAGCACGGCAAACTGGGTAAATAAGGATAAGGTCGTTTTAAAGTAAATCCCTATTTTAAAATAGTTACATTCATTTGAAATTTTTTTCGGGTCGTGTGTCTCTTATCTAACAAAGATGAAAGTTCTATCAGTGGTTTTTTAGTGCTAGTAATATTTTTAGCGTTTGAAATTATTGTCGTGTTGCGTATCAATGGCAAAGAAAACCCGAGCCATACAAAAATAATGGGTCAGTTCCTTCTACAAAAAGAATTCCGTCAACACGAGGGAGTGCCCATTTTTCATACTCGGTAAAAACACAACTCCACAAAAGAAAAAATGATATCAAATTTCTTTTGGGTATCTATTATCTATAGTTGAAAATTCGTGAGTCACCAATTTGAAAAAGCATTTACTATATAACAAATAACTCTTTACATTAATTTAATATGTGTTTATTCCATTTTGAAAAGGTTTAATTTGTTGTATACTCTCTCATTTTGTGACATGAAAAAAAAATGACCAGGAGAAAAAATTTGAAATAAAATGTATGAGCAGTGGAGCCCACTCACAACCTTTTAAGGAGAGAGCAGGGGGGGGGGCAAACTTTGGTAAGGAGGGATAAATCTCTAAGGAGGGATTTCTTTCGATGAAAATAAAAAAATATATATAAAACCATGGAGTTGTAAATATCCCGCCCCCCTAAATTGGTGCCAACGTGCATGAGGGGACAAAGGCCCAATGTGACAAGTCTTTTATTTCTAATTTTGCTGCGTAGTTTGAAAAGAGGAATGTTGAAAGGAAACGTACCGTTAATACTGTTTTACAATAAGGGTAAGCATTCCATGCTTCTTCGTGTATCTCCAGAGAGCCTTTTGGAGCAAGCATTCGAATAAACGCAGGAACTTTGCTAAAAATATTTACGAATTACATCTACATCGCAAAAGCAATACAGTGATGAGAAACGAAACATACATAAAATGAGAAGATAAAAAGCGAGTATCTGCATTTTCTTAAACAAAAAAAAATTAGTCTTCATAAAAAAAATAATGATAGCGTTCAATAGCCTGGTAAAACATTGCCATTTATAACGGTAATGTAACACACGTATGCAGATGAGTATTTTTTATATATACAGAATTTTTTATTGTTATTTTGGTTTGCAAGTGATTTGCTTTGCTACTGATTTTGCAGTGTCCATTTTTTTTTAGTTTTGGCTGTTTATTACAACGTGTTACAACAAACAGAAAATATATTTATTAGGGTTCGATTGAAAGAAGTGTTTTCACAGATAATTGACGAGCACAATATTGCCTTTCCCTCCTGCAGACAAGAAAAGAAAAAAAATTCCGAAATAAAATTTTCAGGATAATCAATATAACTGAAAAAAACAAACAACTAGAATCAAAGTTTTGGCTGTTTATTATAACGTGTTACAACAAACAGAAAATATATTTATTAGGGTTCAATTGAAAGAAATGTTTTCACAGACATTGACGAGCACAATATTACCTTTCCCTCCTACAGATAAGAAAAGAAAAAATTTCCAAAATTAAAATTTTCGGGATAATCGATATAACTGAAAAAAAAAAACTAAAATAAAAAATCTACATATTCTGCTGGTCCTTTCTAGGGATGATGCTAAGGTCTTCACATTTGCAAGGAGATGAGGTCTTTTAAACTGATGGGTACTGAAAATATGGCCAAGATAGTTGGATTTCAAATTGTTTCATAACTTTATTGGCCGTCAAGAAACTTCTATTCCAAATTTCCTAAGAAGAGTTCTTTTGTAATCCAAAAATATTAGCGATTTTCTCAGTCAGCACAAAAAAAGACCTCGCAACCATTAAAAAAAGACATCGCTTCGCAGATTAATTACGCAAATTAACAGGATAGCCAGACGTGTCGCGATGGTAGTGTTCAAAGGGAAGAACTTAAGTGTCAATCCGAACTTTCATAAAAGAAAACCTGCCAACATATGAGCCAAGAGTGGGCTTGAAAAAGCTTATTTGGTGAAAATAAGCTCGTTTGTTGGTGCTTTGCGGATTAAAAATGATGAAGTTTTTAGATGAACCGAAATGAAAAACGACCCCTGTGTAGGACAAGAGCAAACCAGTCCCCCTTTACATTTTCCAAAATTGGTATTATCAAGAGGAAACATAGAGAAAAGTTTTTTTTTTAAACAGTTTTATCTACCAATGCACCGAAAAGTAAAAAATAAATTCATTACCTGGAATTTTTTTTAGGACTAAAAACGAAAGCGTGTGGTGATCACGACATATTCTACAAGGACGACTTTATATATCTTGGCCGTCTTTAAATTTTTTTTAATTCTTCAAGGTCGAAGGAAAAATCTTTTTTTTTTCGTTATTGAATTTGGATTTTACTGAGCGTTTCATTGAGTTTTATTTTATTTCACTCTTTTTATTCATTGGTAAATCTTGAAATCAATGTTCAGCCTTTATACTCCACGTTAACGATTCCTACATCCCACTGAATATTCTCGCTTTTAATATTTCATAATGAGACCATGTGTACTTCTCCTTCAATATACTTCCCTTCAACATCCAATGTTTTAGAGAAAGGGGTGATATGACAGATAAGGATATTAATTTTTTTTGCTAACTGGTCTTTTTTCAGACGAAAACTTAACTACAAAATGAATTCAGAGCTTTACGGCAGGTACTTAGGGAAGGGAAGCTTCGAAACCCCCTCTTCTCCCAACCACAAATGCCAAGATATTAACGATTTCGCCAATCATTTCCTGTAATTTCCTCTCAAATCACCTATTTCTAAGTTTTTTCTTCGAATTTGATACCCCCCCTTCCCTCTGAAGTGTTTCCCTCTTCTCCAAAATACGTTTATACATACGTCTCAGACTGAGTATATCCACACAAATTTTAGCAGAAAAACTAGGTTTCGCATCCCTTCCTAAGTCGTTTACCTCCAACACACACTCGAACCTTAGTGAAGGAAATTAGCCCAACAATTAGGTTAAAAAAACGTAAACTAAGACAAAAAACACGAGGATATACTGATCACCTTAAATAAAAACAAGATTTATGCTGCTGGACAATGTAAAAATATTTCGCCAGTTTCACCGACAAAGTTTTTTGTAAGCAGCACTTAGATTTTGCTCCTCCACCTTTGATTTTGTTTCAATTCCGGAGCTGTCAACCCCTCACATTCTTACAATGGTATGTCCCATAGAAGAATTCTTTCCAGAAAACATATATATATATATATATATATATATATATATATATATATATATATATATATATATATATATATATATATATATATATATATATATATATATATATATATATATATATATATATATATATATATATATATATATATATATATATATATATATATATATATATATATATATATATATATATATACATATATATATATATATGATGACACGTTCTTTAAAGGCTCACTGACGGCCTGCGGGTCTCTGTATAGGAGGAAACTATAAGTAGTGAAAGATATTTCCAAAGGTTTGGTTGAAGTTTTTGCTCAATGAGTCTTAAGAATCTCCAACGTAAGAGTTCCTAGTGCTTCATTAATATGTCGTACATTAATATGTAGTATGGAACTTATGTACTACATATTTGTATTAATTATTGGTCAGTGAAACCATATTGAGAAGTTTGAAAAGTAGCTCAAATCTATCCATTTAGTTTATAGCATTATATTTTATCACTTGAAACTATTTATAATTTGAAATCATATATATGTTTGCTGTTCGACATTATCATGTTATATCGGTGAATGTGGTTACTTTCAAAACGGGCCCGTAGAGAGAAAATTTCCACCAAAATTTTAATAGCTTCTTTTCTTTTTATTTGGCAAAATTTCGAGAGACATTCACATAAATATGGCCTCCAATAGAATCTTAAGATAAGACAAACATGATAAGATGAATCAGACAACAGAAGTATGTAAGCCCACCCGTCAGAAGATGAAAGTGCTCGTCGATTCTTGCTTACAAGGCACTCTCCATGATAAAGGAAGGTTAACCAACTCTGAAACTTAGAAGTCTGCGAGCACTTGGACTACAGAGTTCAACAGTTTAAAATCTCTTTGACTGTAAGGTGCTTCCCTAACGAATTTTAAGCGAATTTACACTTTCAAACAGAAGGTGGATTTGGCTTAGAAGTGATACATCAGAAAATACCCCTTTTGATTGAGCCAAAGTGCTCACCCCATGAGGTTCAAGCGAATCTGATCACCTTCACGTATAGGTTGGAGAAAGGGCTTATGCCTCTGAAAATTATTCTCAAGTCTCATTAACCCAATGTACTTGCAACATAAACTTCAAGCCCATCGATGAAAAATCATGCTATCCTTCTGATGAGACTTTGGTGCTCGAAGTTCTGTTGAAGGGCCTACAGGCCTCCAGAAGTGTGTCAGCCTTATGTTAAAAATCTGGCAAGGAGGCTAGGTGCAGGGGGGTTGGGTGCTCGGGACACACGTTACTTTATGTCATTAGTCATCCTGACTTAAAGTTCCTTGCAAGATTCCGGTCCAAACAAGGTGCACCAATCTTACTTTTCTACTAAAATTTTGGGGTAGGAGGAGCCGGGTTGGAGAGGCCATGGCCCCATTACAAGCTTTCATTTAGACATATTGGACATCCTTGCACCATTCTATTTAAGAAAGGGTGCACAATGCCTACTTCTGTGCTAAAAAGTAGGTGATGGGAGGGGTGAGATGAGCCACACTTAGATTTTACTTGTGATTTGCCAAGTCCACCATTTTCCATACCCGCATTGAGAACATTCCCCCGAATTTTCGCTACCCACTAAACCCGTTTCCCCAACTTAGCCTCCTCAACCGTCGCAACTTACTCACCGATTGATCCTGCTGCATAAAGGTTTCGAAGGAAGTTCACCCCTTTATCACGCAGCACCTCAACAAGTCTAAATTCTATTGTTTTACTCCATAAATGTTTTGATGTCTCAAATGCGATGTATTTTGATCCTTGTATTTTTTGCCTAAGACATTTCGGTTTTTTTCACTTGTTTTAAACTTGTGTGTTTTATTATTAATTCTCATAGACTCACTTTATACTAATAATTTAATTTTCATCTGTATATCGTTATATTCAAATTCGGCTTTCTTGTGATAGTAGTTTGTCAACAGACTATTATCTTATCTTCCATAAAACCCTGCCAAATTCAACACGCCAAGAGTCAGATCTATGAGCACACATGTTCTTTTGATCAGTAATCGCGGCAACATTTCGTTGTAGTCAGAACAAAATAGGAAATAGCACAGTAAAATGAAAGACCGCCCACCCAAAATCAAAACATAGGTAAAGATGTACCATAGATGAATACTGGCTCAACTATATCGTCTGGTGGTATCATTAAAAGCTCCTAATTTGTCTGAATCATGTAGACAACTTACAATTTGATATCATGTTCAATTCAACCTAGTAACTTCAAACTAAAACTGCACAAAACCTCTTTTTTTGCAGAGAATGTGTTTAAAATTTAAGCTCTCAATATAAAACAATATGTAACTGATATAACCCTCATTAATAATGTAGAACCGTTTTTATTATAAACAGTCCATGGTTTCTAAAAACAAAGCTGTAGCTCCAAAATAGTTAAGAATAGGAAAAAACAACTGAAGAACCATATAAGTATTCTTTTTTTGTTATAAAAAAAAGTTTTGCTCATTTAGCTAATACAGCAATTACCTTACTTCAATCACCGTTATTAACAAGCGGGCTTAACTAACTATGGCACACCGATTCTCAGTACTGAAAATTTACACTTTTTGAAATCCGATATTAAAAACTTTAAATTTAAAAGTTAAGCCAACTTGAGACGGTTATAGTTAGCCCAATCAAGTTGAAAAATTCAACATTTAAATTCATTTTTAAGTTACTGGAAAAGAAAGGAAAAAAAAATGTTAGATCTTAAAAGAGGTGAAATTTGTCGTCAAACGATTGTTTTTGCCTTAAAATAAAAATGGATATTCTATCATATGTAAACTTGTGAGGGGGGAGGGGGCTCATCAAAGTAAATTGGCTTGACGGACCACTCTGGAGAAATTGAAAAACAATTGCATAGAAATGAACCATTTTTTCTTACGACTCCTCCCAACGTAGGGGTCGGACCTCCGTTCAGCTATGAGAGTACATAACCCTTTCTTAAAGTTTTTTTTTCTTCAAGTAAATCAAGCATTTTATAAGCATAATGCTCTTGAAGCTACACTTCAAAAAAAAAAAAAAAAAAAAAAAAAAAGTTGAACGTTTCTACCTTGCTAAATGATAGACTTTATAGGTGTATTGTCCTTTAGAGTATTTTCCATCTAAAAGTGGGACATCATTAAAAGGTTCATTTTTTCGCACTTCGACACCTTCTCCACCACCTGTATTTTCTCTAGAGGTCTGTGCAACGGCGTAAAGTTGGCCTACTTGGTACTGAAAAGGAAAGAAAAGGCTTTAAGGTCAGGGGTGACAGGAACTGCGATGGATACTGGGGTACATACAGTTGCATGGCCTCTTCTCAGGATTAATTTCAAAAAAACTATTTCCACAAAAAGAACTTTTTCAAGGAAAAATAAAAAGCTACATTAAGCCTAAAACAATCAAAAATGAAAAATCACTATTAGTAAATAAATGAAACTCAAAATGAACAGAAATCACAATAATAATCAAGTCAAACTTAAGACGAACAGAAACTACCCCAAACAGGAGGAGGGATAACGCCCCCTGTGTCTTCTAATGACTAGAACCTCATTTGCGCTTAACTGAAAACAATTTTTATTTTGAGATGTGTGGTTTAATTGGTCACACATTAAAAAAACTGAAAAGAACTAAAGAAATGTAGCTTCACGGTTTAATATGCATTGATTCCTGAAAGTCTCAGTGATTTTAGATATATTTACTAACACTATAAACACGAAGACGTTTAAAATATATTTTGTTTCCAGTAAAGCGCAGATGATGTTCTGGTCTTTAGAAGGCATAAGGTGCGTTAGCCCTACTCCTGTGTGTGGTAGTTTCTGTTCGTTGTTTGGTAGTTTCCTGTTTGTGGTAATCTTCTGGTGATTATTATTGTAACTTCTGTTCGTTTTGAGTTTCATTTATCTAATGATAGGGATTTATGTTTGTTTACTCTTGAATTACTATTCAACTTTATTTCTGCTTGTTATAGGCTTAATGCAGTTCTTTACTTTTCTTTGAAAAACTTCTTCACAATTTGCAGCCAATTTTACGAATAGTTTTGCTATAGAACTTTAGATGGATGGATACGTGAAAATTATTCAAATATATAGATTGAAAATCTACATGATCTTTGAGGTTTTACACGGCTGAAGCCATTCTGACCACCATCATGTTGCAACCTTGAATACAGAAAAATATTGACCTACCCTCCCCCTCAACATGCCCCCAAAATTTCAACTTATTCCTTTATCCATTCCTGAGATATCGCAGATACACCCTCTTGACAGCCATAAATGCATACAGTATCTTTTGATTTAGTCCAACATTCCCCTCAACACGCCCTGAAAGTACCAAAGCAATGCCCAAAGATGTTCCTGGGATATTGCAGAGACGCCCTTTTGACAATCTGGATACGCATAGTGTTTGTTGGTTTATTTTACACCCCTTTCAATTTTCTCTGGAAGTTTCAACTTTATACCCTATTCCTTTCCTGGGATATAACATATATGCCAATTTGATAAACTGGGCGCACTTAAGCACTTTTGATTTAGTTCAACAGTTGTTGTAGCAGTTGCAATAGTAGTAATCGCAGTAATAACAGTCATATTAGTAGCAGTCATGACAATAATAGTTGCAGAAGTCATAGTAGTAGTAGTAGTAGCAATAGTCGTATCTTAGCAGTAGTAATTGTAGTATTAGTAGTAGTAGCCGTAGCAGTAGTAGTGTTAGTAGTCGTAGTAGCAGTAGTAGTTTCCTTGAAATTTGTACTTAATACCCTTAACTGTTCCTGGGATATTGGAAAGACGCCCTTTTGACAATCTGGATACATATAATGTCTTTTGATTTAGTTTTATAACCCCTTCAACTTTTCCTGTAAATTTCAACTTTATACCCTATGCCATTCTTAAGATATTGCATCTATAGCATTTTGAAACCTGGATGTAGTTAAACTCTTTTGATTAGTTTAATAGTTGTAGTAGAAGCCGTAGCAGTCCCAGTAATAGTAATAGTCGAAAATAAACAAGCAGTATTGTAGAAATACCTTAGTAGCAGTAGCTGTTGTAGTAATAGTAGTAGTACTCGCAGTAGAAGTAGTTGAAGTAGAAGTAGTCAAAGTAGTATCAGTAGCAGTCATAGTAGTCGAAAATAAACAAGTAGAATTGTAGCCATGCGTAGGTAGCATTAGTTGTTACAGTAGTAGTAGTCATAGTCGTAGTAGTAGTAGTAGCCGCATTAGTAGTAGTGGTAGTCGTCATGGTTGTATTAGTCGTAGTAATAGTAGTAGTCGCAGTGTCCGTAGTAGTGGTAGTCTTAAGTCACAGATGTAGTAGCTATTGTAGTATACATATAGTGTCTTTCAACTTCAGTGGCATTTAGTCGGGTTTTCTATAGCACAATTCGAGGAGAAGCAAAAAGACACGGCAACTTCTCCACGCCCAAGAGTCGATTTTTTATGGAGGGGGCGGTACCCGAAATTTAAGTTGTACTTACCGTTTCCATGGTGGACCAAGTGAAAAAATAAAAATTACAGTGAAAAGTATATATAAACTGGAGACCAAAACTGCAAGAATTATTTTCAGAGGCAGACACAAACAAAGTTTTGCCGAATCAACGAGTTTGTGGCACAGATGAAATTTTTTGAGTATCCATGGCATAAGTCAACGTTATACTTATGTCACTAATTTAGAATCTAATGGGTCAAAATTTTCTTTGGTTTATCATTGTCTTAAACACTGAAAATCTTTACTTTAAGACTTAAAGTTGGCCTGATTTATTGGGTTTTCGGAAATTACTAAAACATCACTAAAGCATCTGAGGTTTTGGACAGTTTAAAAGTGGAAGACGTCAAAAGATTTCTAAAGCTTAATTATCGTTATTCTCGAAGAACACCGAGTCCTTTATTAATATTTTTAGGGTACCAAGTTGTTCAAACAAAAGATAAATTTATATTTCTAATAGTATTATATTTTTATATGCCTCCTTAACACAATATATATATAAAAGCTACCAAGTTAAATTTGTAACTCTAACAGTGGTTTCAGGTTGGAAAAGTAGGCCCATCACATTAGAAACGTTTATACAACCAAAAGTATTCAAAATAGACAAAAACGTCCGGAATATCAAGCAAATATCCAGGGCAATGGAAAATTATTACCATATTTCTGAGGTCAGCGTAAAAAATTATATTTTGTAGTTTAATTGAAGCTTTAGTATTGTTCATCTTGGCTTCGGCAAATTGAAAAGCAGGAAAAAAAAAACAAGCAGAAAGAAAGAAATTTGCTGATAGGGTCTTTATTTATTTTTCTTCACTTAATCTTTTTTTGTCAGTCCCTAGGAAAGATTACCTTATCACTCAATTTAGAAAGATTTAAGAGTGACTAATCTAAAGACAATAACTCCAGATTACCAACAAGAAAATGACAGAAGACAAATCAGATAAGAGTATTAATCATCAACCTTTGGAGTCATTCAGATGCATAATTTATTACAAAGTTCTCTTTTTACATGAGCTTGTCACTAACAATCCTGCCACATGTCTGAATAAGGTATATTTTATTGTATAGCGTTAATGTATACTTTCAGTCACTTAGATCCAAAATCGATTACTAATTTTTTTTTTCCTATATAAATTTGTCACTAATACTTTTGAAACGTTTTGTATATAGCTTAATAGCCTTTCAATACAATCATGATTATTACTGAACAATTAATACATCTAAATAGTACCGTAGACTTTTAGAAGATGATGGGGATAACATTAACACTATTCAACTGTATAGATTTTTTTTGTAAACATGATACTCACAACAGAGTGGAGCAATTATTTACACAAACAAAGAAACATAATAAATGATTGGACTATGTCCATAATGCCCTAGGATGAAAATAAATTAATACTGTAAACGCCAGGTATGTGACTCACTGTGAGTGTGTACGTGGGACCGCAGTTTAATAGGCACACGTCCGTTGTTAGCTTTGTCTGCTACTGGCGCTTCTTCTCTCTTGGGCAGCTGGGACTGGAGGGATCAATATGACATGGAGTAGGAAGGATCAATATGACATGGAGTAGGAAGGATCAATACTTGAGTGGAGTGTGTGGGAAGGCAGGTATTTTAGTTGGGTTAGAGGTGCGTGAATTAGTGTTTCCAATAGAGTGTAGGTGGTAGGGTAACTGAAATAAAAGATATCATTCCTGAGTTAGCTTTAATTTGAAATTCTTTCTCAATAGTTTTTTTAACATCTTTTGAAAGTTCTTGTTACTATGGGTCGTCGTTCACTCTTTACTAGGTTTGCTATTTTCACTGCTGAGATGTTTATAGGCCACTGTCAAACATCCTTGCTTCAGGGCCTAAGGATTCGATAGCCTTATTCTTTTGTCAACTTCGAACTCTGGAGTTACATTGGGATAAGCAGGTTGTTTTGATTTCTCAGTGGCGATTTTTCGCAACAAAGCTTGGTCAGGAGAGCTTAAGGATTCTACAGTAGCACATTCAACTTAGGCACCAACAATTTACATCTATGAATCCAGAGCACACTATAGCACAACGTTTCTAACGGATGTTTCGATGTCTTCATAAATCAGAGCTCGATCTTCCGTGCCCGTAATACGCTGTAGAAGTGACCATTCGCTCTATTTTTTCTCCCCTTCTTCTCTCTCCATGTCACCCCCTGAGAAGTGCCATCCGGAGTGGTCTGCACCCCCCCCCCCGTTACACCACTGCTTTTTACATGGAAGAGCGAAACATTGGACAATTTAAACTTACTATAATTGAAATAAAAACATAGTTTTTCCTAACTTTTAAAGAGCCTTAAAAAGCAATTTTGTGGGGGGAGGGGGTGGAGCAAATTCTCAGCCTAATGAGCAGAAATAATATTAGACATGGCTAAAAATCTGATGTACATTTTTTCACGAGTACCATTTTATTTAGAGAAAAAAAAAAAAAAAATAAAAGCCAGAGAACCTTTTGGTTCATTAGGACAACTCCGACCTCCAACATATACATCTACATAGATAGAAAAAACAAAACAATAACCCCCATTGACAGACTAACAACACATCTCTAACAACATTAATTCACTTATGGCACTGCTAAAAAAATCAAACAAAATGATGATTAAATTTACGAAAATCCCTCAAATTTCCCTGTAAAATACTTGTGTCATGCTATTGCACCCAAATTTCATTCCTCATTGTAGCCTATATCTTCTGTTTTTTTTCAACTGACAGATCACACCACTTTACGACTGTCCACAAGAAGAAATGAAAAACAAAATAATATGGGAATAGAATGAGGTCCTAATTATAACTGGAAATAAATACGGAAGGAAAAGCACCACGTAAATCAACACCAGGGCTAAAACAAAATAACTTGAAATAAACGAGTTTTATATGAGTGATAAACATACACTGCTTTATTTTCAAAGTTTTTAAGGTCAAAAATACCAATATTGTATTCTGCAGAATTTTCTTTTTTCTCTTCAGTGGTATCAATAGCCACTGGGCGATTGGTGTTCCATCAAGCATGGTATTATGGAATAGGGATTGCTCGTCTTTTTTCCCTTTATAGAAGAGTTTTCCTTGGAAGTGTAAAGCTGTTCATCATTGCTTCCCCATCAAGAGAACCCAACCCACCAATTTCAGACTGTCTTGGGCAGGCAGCACTTGTCCCAGAAATGAGAAGGGAGAGTGACCCATCACTTGTCAGTCATCAAGAATAGGCAGTACTTGATCCTCAGAACCAGTACCAGCAACAAAACTTTTTTCCTCCCATCTTAGATTGCTACTCGTGGGATCTTTGCTTGCACCATGGTTGGCACTACATATGTTCAGGTGTATTAACCCCCCTTCCCAAGATCAATATGGCAGCCAAGACTGGGTTCAGTCCACCCAATCTTTGCAGAGTTTTTCAAAAAAAAAAAAAGCTACACTGCCTCATGGTCAAACACTAGGCAGGACAGTCAGTGGCTGGAAGCTGACTGAAATTAGCAATAATAAGCCCATATTTGTGCCTACTACCCTCAGGGGCACCAAGAAAAGGTTGCTATCATTACCCACATATCCGAAAATTGGATCTAATAAAAAAAAAAGTTGAACTGTAAATCATTTAATCTTTATTGTACCTAGGTAAGCGGGATTTGACTAAATGAAAGTCATTGTTTTTCTATAAAATAGTTCCTTGTAGGAAAGTCAAATGTATGCTGCCTCTGGCATTGATATACCAGATTTGCTTTTATGGCAATCTGGAAACTAAGAATCATATTTACACTTTCATGCTTAAACAACCTGAGTGTTGCATAAATTATAAATGACAAAAAAAAATACCACTCACCTCTTCAACTGTCAAAGGAAGAACGACGCGACTGAAAATAAAAATGCAATTTAAAGCAGCTGTAATTAATTTTGGTCATGCAAAAGTAAGACACTTAAACTCAGACTTATACAAGGGGGAGGAGTTTGATTTTGATTTGGAGGAAATTTTTTAATCCTTCATAGATCAAGAACACTTGCCAAGCTGTTTGAAGTACAGCCTGATTGTAGTTATATGTGCACACATCCAAAATCAAAGAGAGGTATCAATGGTTCTTTCAGATCCTGTTTTTCTTCAACATTTGACATGGAAGGCCTCAGGAAATTCTGAGAAATTTCAGCATGAAAATAACTTTTGTCCTATTTACCCCCTTCCCCCCTACAAAATCCTCTGATAGCCAACCTCCCTAACACTTGGAAATGTCTGTGAGTATGATCTTGATTGTGAACACCAGAATATCAAAGGAGGTTGGGGGGTAATCTCCTAGCTAAAATTTGATTGCAAATAAATGAACCCCAGTCCAATCAAAATGTTTGAAAAGATGCTGTCAAAAATAAAATATATATGTGCCTATAAAAGCACTTTTACAATTATGTCCTTTCTCCTTTAATTTGGGTAGATCTAATGAACTTTGTTTTGTCTAAAACCACAGAGGATGTTAGGAACACATGGTTGATTGCAAAGAAAAGGTAAGATGACATTTGATTTGCATTTCTTCAATCATCATCAAATTACCTGTAAACAATAAAAAGGAGTCCAATTTTATTCACAAGTCTTTATATAAATGATGGTGAGTTAGGTCTTAGGATAAATTTTAAAAACCAATATATTTCATGGTAGAGGGTGTTACTACTGATTGGACAATGTCAAATTTTTTCTGGTTCTAACAATAACTTGGATTCCACATCCTAACTCTAATTATGAATCTTGACTCTTAACAAACTTAAAAGTACTTTATTCTTAATAAATTTTCAAACCATATACAGCATAGATCAAGTGTAAAATGAAGATTAATTGGTATCAACTATTAAATGAAACCCAAAACCAACTGAAATTACAATAAATACAAAAAGTTTAGCTTAAAATAGAGAGAAACTACAGCAAACAGGAGTTGGACTATCACCCCATATCAAACAGTTCGTGGTAACGAACTGTAAGTAAGGGCCTACCCGACTCAATAGTAACCGAAACTCTAAAAAGCGGAATTTTGATATTAATAGATACATCAAAAGAATCATATTTTAAATGCTGATTTTAAATATATAAGTTTCATCAAGTTTAGCTTTACCCATCAAAAGATATGTGCCTGAGAAGATTTGCCTTATTTTCGAAAAAAGGGAGAAACACCCCCAAAAAGTCATGGAACTTTAATGAGAATCACACCATCAGATTCAGCATATCAGAGAACCCTACTATAGAAGTTTCAAGCTCCTCTGCAAAAATGTGGAATTTTGGATTTTTGGCCAGAAGAAAGATCATGGATGCATGTTTATTTTTTTTTTCCAGGGGTGATTGTATTGAACCAGTAGTCCTAGAATATCGCGGGAGGGCTCATTCTAACGTAAATTAAAAGTTCTAGTGCCCTTTTTAAGTGAAAAAAAATGGAGGGCAACTAGGCCCCCTCCCATGCTCATTTTTTTCCCACAGTCACCCGATCAAAATTTTGAGACAGCCATTTTGTTTGGCATGGTCAAAAAATACAATAACTATGTCTTTGAGGATGACTTAATCCCTCACAGTCACTGGGGGAAGGTCTGCAAGTTATGAACTTTGCCCAATGTTTACATATAGTATTGGTTATTTGGAAGTATACATAAGTTTTCAGGGGGATTTTTTCTGGTAGTTTGGGGAGGAGGGGTCGGGGTAACATGGGAGGATCTTTTCCATGGAAGAAGTTTTCATGGGGGAAAGGACATTGCTATGAAGGGGGGGTCGGATTTCCCAGCGTTATGTAAAAAAAGATCAGAAATAAAAAAAAAAAAATTCAACTGAAAGTAAGGAGCAACATCAAAACTTAAAACGAACAGAAATTATTACGTATATGATTGGGTTCGCCCCCTAGTCATTACCTCGCCCTTTACGCTAAAGTTTTTTTTTTGTACTTCCATCAGAGCAATTATTCTAATCCAAAGCCTTTGTGATTAACAGGTCATTCTTAAAGAATTGGGACAAAATTTGAACTTTAGCATAAAGAACGAGGTACTGACTAGAGGGTGAACTCCCTAATATACTGTAATAAAAATATACGGATATAGAAGTTCATTACGTAAGTTAATTCGCAAGTTACGTCAGAGCAAAATTTTAGGAAAGCCATTTAGCCAAAAAGTAAAATTAATTAGCAAATTTCGTTTTAATTATTCATGTACAGTGAGCCAAAATTAAAGCTACATTAATTCAAAAACGTTCAGAAACTAAATAAAAAAAATGAGTTTTTTTAACAGAAAGAAAGGAGCAACATTAAAATTTAAAACAAACAGAAATTATTCCGTATGTGAAAGGGGTTGTCCCCTCCTCACCACCTTGCTCTTTATGCTAAAGTTTGACTCTGTCTCACAACTTTATTGTTTAAAACAATAAAAAACTTCAGAATAAAGAGCAAGGCGGTGAGGAGGGGACAGCCCCTTTCACATACAGAATAATTTCTGTTTGTTTTAAGTTTTAATATCACCCTTACTTTCAGTTAAAAAAACTTGTTCTTTTATTTAATGCCTTGTAAAGACCAGAACATTACATGCACTTTACTTAAAACAATCCTTATTTCAAGCTGTGACATTATTTCTAAAAATCCAACTGTTATAATGCAGAATTTGTCCCAGACCATCAAAGGCCAGTGGCTTTTAGAGAGGGAAGGGGCAGTGGTGTATACTTCAGAATATCTTCCCAGGGCATAGTTTAGGTTCTGGGTCCATTACTGAGTTTGTTCACCTAGCTCAGCTCCTTTTAAGATAGCAAAAAGCAATCTTCTAGAATGTCAACCTAAATTCAAAAATAGCTGTGAAAACTAAGTATATAGGGTAAATAATTGCATCTTGGATATAACCCATTCTGGAAACAATATCCATCAACTTATGCTGTAGCTAAAATTGGTTATACAGTAACTAAATTTCTGGTAATGGTATACTTTGAAGCAACTTAGCCCAATTGGGAGAGGGTGGTGGGGGGGGGGGCGGTTGGATGCAATTATCATAATACTACTACTACTACTACTAGCAACTCACTGCAGCACCATGCCGCCTGAGGCTAACACAGCTATGCATGCTCTTCCTCTATCCCAATCTATTCAAAGCCTCCTTTTTTTACACCCTCCCAGGAAGTTCCCATTACCTTAAATTGCAGCTTGGAGTGAAATTAGGGATTTTCATCCTTGTAATGCTGCATTGTGACTTCTTTGGGTTGTTTGATAATTTTGGGTTGAGGACTCAGCAGCTTCCCAGTTGTACAGAAACTCTAGCTGTAGCCATTCTTTGTCTAGATTTTTCTTGAATGCACCTGTTGAATCAGCTGCCACTGTATTTTCAGAGAGTAGATTCCACGAGGTTATTACTCGTTGGCTGAGAAAATGGCTTCTTTCTCGGACTAAGGAGCGCTGCTTGAAGATTTTTTTTGGAATGACCTCTAGTCAAAGAATGTACTGAGGGGGGGGGGGGTTAAGGAGACGAGGGGGAACATTTTTGGAAATAATTTTGTGGGTCATTATCATGTCATCACGTTTCCTCCTATATGCAAGCGTAGGAAGCTTCAAGTGATGTAAATGCTCTTTGTATGGCATTTGTTTGAGGCCTTCAACCATTTTGGTTGCTCTTCATTGAATTCTTTCTAGAATTTCTTTGTCCTTCTCGAAATAGGGTGACGTCAGGGACATTCCAACCTCTAGGCGCGGGCAAACTAGTGCCCTGTAGAGCTTCATAAACACACTTGTGTGTCTGCTAGAGATAATTCTTTTGATCATTCCAAGATATTGGTGGGCAGACAGTGATACATGTTTTGCATGGGTGCTGAACTTAAGTTGACAATCAACAATGACTCCAAGATCTCTTTCTTCAGAGACTGCAAAAAGGGGATTACCTTGGAGATGGTATTGCTGATGTGTATTATGATTGTCAAAGTAGATTGCATTGCATTTATCACTACTGAATGAGAGGAGCCATGTATGAGCCCAAGTCCCAAGAATATTAAGGTCTTTTTGAATAGATTGCCAGTCAGAGGTTGTGGCTGCTTTACCAACAAGTTTTGAATCATCAGGATAAAGAGTGAGGAGGTTTGAGAGAAGATTGGGTGCATCATTTATATATAAGCTGAAGAGACTTGGCCCAAGAATGGTCCCCTGGGGAATACCACTTAAAACAGTTGTAGACAAGGAGAAGAGATTTCCTTTAAATCTTTCTTTATGACATCCTTCCACCGCAGACAGGGATGACCTGGTTTCCGTTTAGCCCTAGATGGTTGGCCAAAAAGGACAATCTTCAGCAATATGTCGTCCTTCATCTGCACAACAGGCCCTAGCCACCTCAACCTTTCTGTCATTATAGCCCTAAAAAGTGGTATTGGACCACATTTTTTGTACAGCCTACTTTTTGAAATACAGCCAGTCAGCCGGGTACCCAGAAGTGTGGAATTGCATGTGGTCCCTTGAGCAATGTTTAAATGGGCATAGTGACAGAGCCATTGCACCTAACACTCCTCTGCCACTGTTGTTCACTGTGCCCTCCCTCAAAATCAAAGAGCAACTTATTAAAGCATTATTTACTAGAAAGGAAGATATCCAGTTCTGCCATGACCATTCAAAGCAAAACCATGAAAAGTACAAGCAGCTT
The DNA here is from genome assembly GCF_049724085.1 of Artemia sp. Qi Xiang Cuo. Classification (NCBI taxonomy): domain Eukaryota; kingdom Metazoa; phylum Arthropoda; class Branchiopoda; order Anostraca; family Artemiidae; genus Artemia; species Artemia sp. Qi Xiang Cuo. The sequence continues at coordinate 40,770,088 of NC_142805.1, forward strand.
GTCCAAAACTGAAAGAACACACCACTGCAGGTGAACAAAACCTTGGCATATACACCTTCAAAATTGTGAGAAAAAAACCAGTCTGCCTACTAGACTGGCCCCAATCCAGATGTAGAACCCCAAAAATTTGACAGTGTACATAATGTAAATATTAGTGTTATATCTACTGAAAGATAATCAACTGTTTCTAGAGCTGATTTATCCAACTCTGAAAGTTTTTGGACTGCAAATTCATCAATGGCTGCAACAACCCTTGCCTCACTAGACAACCACATGGACAAGCCCAACTACCAGACAAACCACCAAAGTAAGAAACACCAACAAAAAGTAAGTCCAACTTTTTCTGCTCTTATTACAAACATTGACCAGCTTACTAACAAACTGAATGACCTGAAAACTTCTTCTTCTTCTATTTAACAGCAGGCGGGCTTTTCAGTATAACTATTTAGCCCTTTTCCTTTTGCTTCACTCTGTGGGCTACAGAGCTACTGTCTTGATTGCCTCATATTTATTATATATATTCAGATATCTTTCAGCAGATCTTTCGACTCTAGGAGTTCAAGTATAAGATGATAGATGTCGATTTCTATGCTCTGTGTGCAGGTATAGTTGGCTAGGCTCTTGGCTGATAGTGGGATTTTGTGGTGTTTAAAGTATTTTAACAGTTTAGAAAGCAAGGTATGTTGTGCAGACGTCTGCATATTACATTCAAATAGGCAATGGTCAAATGTTTCATTATTCATATTACAATGCCTGCAAAGAGGGGACAGGGGAATTGAACCACTCGAATTAGAAAGCTTATATGAGAATGCAAGGAAATTTAGTCCATTTGTTCCAGAACGAATTCTATCATAAATTTTAGAAAGATACTTATTGGGAAAGGGGGAAAGGATAGGATTAATCTTATTAAAATTAATATCTGATAGCCTCCATCGGTAAATATCTCTAATTGGGATTGGTCTCCCACTTGGCTGGTCAATATTTATAGCATTTTTTGCTATTTCATCAACCTGATGATTACCACTTATGCCAGAGTGGCTAGGAATGTACTGAAAGTAAGTTTTTATGCCACTTGAAGCAAGATTATCAATAATACTGTGACAATGATAAGTGTCAATGTTGAACTTATATTGAGGAGCTGAGGCCAGCAACTCAAGGCTTGATAAAGAATTGGAATAGATGATAATATTATTCGAATTTTCAATCACAGGTTGGTTTTGCTTAAGGTGTTCTAATGCCATGATTATGTCATTTAACTCAGCAGACATTATAGATAAATTATTAAATAATCTTTCACCCATTGCAATTTTCAGGTGAGGAAGGAAAACACCACTTGCAACCTTCTCATTCATTTTTGACCCATCAATAAATATTTGGAAGTGATTTTTATAGGTAATTGTATTAAGTTCTGCAAATTTTTTCTGGACAAAAGCAATGGGGGTTAAATCTTTATTCCATTTTGAAAATTCAGTATTTATTATGGGAAATGACCAATTCCATGGAGGGGATTGGGGGAAAGTAGGTGCAATAGACTTTGCTGGTACAGGGAACTTCTTTTCAGTATAGGTATACTCATCTGCAATACCTCGGTACATTGCTGGGTTTCTTAACCATTTATGCAACGTGTGTGAGCTATTTGATTCAATTTTTGTAAGATGTTTTATCAAGAGAAACCTACATCTCTCCCTTATTGTTGTTAATCCACTCTCCATAAGCAGAAACTTGGTGCTTGTGGGTTTCCTAAGACCAAATATGAGATGCATTATATCATTTTATGTTGTTTCAAGTTTATGCATCTGGGTCTTTGCACATGCACCATAGACAATGAGCCCATAGTCAATATGGGGTCTTATATGTGATTCATAAAACTGGAGTAAAGTTTTCTCCTTACAACCCCAGGGTGTGGAAAGAAGTCTTTTTAGTATATTTGCTTTTCTATAGCATTTTTTTATTGTGTTTGAAATGTGGAGGTGGAAATTAAGTTTTTGGTCAAGCATGAGACTTAGGTAATTAATATTATTATCTTCTGGAATAGTTGTTTTATTTAGAGTTAGTTTTGTATTAACATGGTTTCGCTTCTGGTGGAATTGGATTATTTTTGACTTGGTGGGTGCAATGGGTAAATCTGAATGTTGAGAGAATTTTTCAAACTGGAAAAGTGACTTTTGCAGATTTGACTGTGCTATCTGAAAGGTGTTGCCAGATGACCAAAGCACCAGATCAGTAGCATATTGTAGATTCGTGTGGGGTAGGTTCATGTCCCAGAGATATAGGGCAAATAGGAGGTAACTGAGGACTGCTCCCTGAGGTAGGCCTTTGGATATTGTCTTTTGGGGTGAAGAGGCTGAACCAACACAAACAATGAAACTTCGCACTTCTATGAAGGATTTAATAAAGGATACTAGCTTAGGAGGTACTCCAAGGTTTGCAAGTTTATTTAAAAGGATTTGGTGGTTCATTGTCATATGCTCCTTCAAAATCTAGGAAAGCTGCCACTAGGATATTATTTTTTTAGAAAGATTCATTTATTGCATTTGTTAGCAAAATGAAAGCATCTGTTGAGGAGTGGTATTTCCTGAATCCAGTTTGAGTGTGTGGGATCATGTTATTTTTCTCAACAAACGAGAGGAGTCTGTGATAAATCATTTTCTCCATTATTTTCCCCATCACAGGTGTCATCATTAAGGGTCTATAATACACAGGGTTATCTTTTGGTTTATCTTTCTTTAGGATTGGTAGGAGGGACGAACATTTCCATATATTGGGGAAACTAGAAGATGCCCAAGCGTGATTATAACAATTTAGCAGTTCATGTTTGTATGAAGGTGTGAGATTCTTTATCCATGTAGGGTGTATGTTGTCATAGCTGCTGCTAGTTTTGGACCTAATATGATGTATTGCATTATTCAATTCCTGGATTGAAAATGGATTAGTTATGTACTCGGATCCTGGGCATGGTTGGTAACTAGGGTTCATAGGAATTGTGGACAGATTGCTTTGATTATTTGATGTTAGCTTATTAACAAAAAGAGTTGCAAATAGGTTAGACTTTTCATTATCATTGTCATAATGGGTATTATTATGTATAAGCTCATACAGGAGTGGGTTGGGAGAAGTCTTTTTCCCACATATGTGGCTTATGACTTTATGTATAATTGGCTCATGCGTTTCTCTGGAGAGATTATTTGCAAAATTATTCCAGTATTTATATTTAGCATCTATTATAGTCCTTTTTAGATTAGATTCTGCTTGTATTTTTTTTAAATATGTAGTAAGTGTTGGTTTTTTTATGAATTCTGTCCTAGCTGCCTTTTTTATCCTCTATTTATTTAGGCACTCATTTGTCCCCCATGCTTTAGGAATTTGTTTAGGGAATGTTTTCTTAGGTGTTGTCCTCCGGATAGCATGATTAGCTGTATTTATTAGTAAAGATGTCAACGCTTCAGCATGTGTGTCAACTGTTGTGTTAGAAATGCATGAACTTTGGGTGAAACTTGTAATTTCATCATTTAGCTTATTTTGGAAAATAGACCAATTTGCTTTAGTGTTGATATATTTGGAGGTATGAGATGAAGTTTCAGCAGGTTCATTTAGGGAGCAAACTAATTATTATTCATAAATGATATTAGTTCATTTAGCTTATTTTCTGTGAGTGATCTTACATTCCATTGGAGTATTGATAAATGTTGTGTTGTTGATTTATTCTTCATATGACTGTGTATCAATGTTCAGCTTTGTTAAAAGTAAAGCAAGATCTTTTTTTGCTTGAATGAGCATATCATTTGGGATGTAGATTTTTGCCAATTCTGCAATGATTTTTGTTTTCTGTAGTTGATGTATGTTCATGGCCTGAACTGCATTACAGTTTAGAATGAATAAGCGTATATTTAGGAATTGCATTTTTGGTAGTGCATCCTGTTTGTTGGTTAAGGGATTGATTCCTGGTAGTGTTTCTGGTTTGTTTCTTCTTGGGAGGGAGGGCCAGACTGGCCTTATCTCACCGGAAAAGGAGGCTTGTTGGCTTGGTGATTCCTTCTGATAGGGATTTGAGCTAGGGGGCTTAGAAGATGGTGTTTTATATGGGGTGCTTGATGCATTGGGGGCATTTGACTTGGGGGTTTTGGTTGGTTTCATTATAGGATTTATTTGTTATTGTTGGGCAGCATTTGCTTCCATTGCAGCAAAGGGGTATGGGATGGCCTTCTCTGTTGATATTTGGAGCGTTAGAGCTCTTCTCTTGTATGCAGGGCATAATGATTTATTTGTAGATTCATGTGGGCCTTAGCAATTGATGCATGTAGGCTGAGTGTTGTTGCAAGTTGTCAGCTCTTTAGGATGGAAAGATTTACAATTACTACACTCTTGGAGAATTTCATTGCATTTGTTTGTCATGTGTCCCAGTTTGAAACACTTCTGACACTGAATAGGCTTAGGTTTGTATTCCTTGTGTGGTTTGATTTGCCCAAACAGGAATAATTTTTCTGGGATATCAATTTTATCCTTTAGTGTGAATAAGAAAGATCTACTAGTTTTTAGGCCATTAGAGTTAGGTTTCCCAAGTTGGGCAACATCCTCAACTGGGATTGTGTTTCCAGCCCTATCTGAGAGGCCTTCTTTTAACTCCTGAGTAGATATCTCTGGGGGAACATTATAGACTACTATTTTTGTTGGTGATTGTTTTGGGTTCCAATTAGATGCAATAATTGGGGTATTCAGAAGGGATTTAAGGTTAATTATTGTATCTGCTGATTTCTGATCTTCTACAGCTATTAACAGAGATCCATCATGGTTAATGTTAAGAGAGAACATTGATTTTAGCAATTTAAAAATTGCAACTCTTCTTGCAGTGATCATTTTTATTTCAAAGGGGGTAGTGGGAGTAATTTTAAGGTAAATTCCTAAGTTTTTGGAGGGAGGATCTTGGGCAGGGAGAGGGAAATGCTTTTAATTGGGGAGATTTTTTTCCTTTTTTAGGACTTCTAGAGAGGACCTCTTGAAACCCATTATCATCGTTTATGGTTACATTAGCCCCTACACTTATCATTGTCCTATTCTCCGAATTGGAGCTATCATTAAAACTTTGAGAATGGGTGCTTGACCAGCCAGGATGTGTATCTTTCACTATGACACTTTCATTGGAATTCGATTTGGGATCTGGGTGGACTTTTTTTTTTGGAGGACTTCTAATCATTGCCTATTGGAAAAAGCTTTAAAGCACAAAAATGAAACTAAAAACAAGAAGGGAAAATAGATGATATCAAACCGTCTGCACTATACTATGGGGAGGATAAACACCACAGTATAGCCCTGAGGATGACTTGAGCAGAATTGGTTTGGTACAACTGCTGATTAGAAGAGATAATAATCACAAGAAAATATATTTCGATTTTCTTATAAGGTTGCTGTTGCTGTGAAAAACTGTTGTCTACTCAAAAATTATGATCTGGTTCTTCTGACCAAAGTCTAGTAGAACTGAGTTGGCTGAATCCCATATTAAGTTCCATGTATATTTTGTTATCTCAAATTTACAGTCACCAAAATGTAGACACGGTTCATTGGCACTTGTCAAAGCATTCTACAGTGCCCAACAAGTTAGTATATACTGTGACTCAGATTATGTGGAAGCTATATGGTTTCATCTCACTGATCACAACAACATGGTGGTAGCTTGAGAAGGCTGCATATATAGGAGCCCCTCTGTCCCAGACCAGCTTAAAACAGAAAGAGTGAATACAAGTATGTTTTTTACCTCAACTGCAAGCTTTAAAGGGAATTTAATGATAGCTGATGACAATCAACTTCTCCACCCTTGACTGGAGAGAAGGCTTACTGTTTGACCCCTTCCAGTTGGATAGAAGCTCCTCTAGCCCTTTCTCTGAGTGCCTTCATGATCTGATCCTGCCTCAGATAGTTGAAAAGCCAATCAGGCATCAACTTTTCCAGAGACCAACCCTCCTTGATTTGGTATTCCTTAGAAATAAAGAACAGCTACAAAGCATAAGTTATATACCACCCCCCTTTAGGCAAAAGTGACCACCTTGTCATTATAGTCAATTTAGCCTTCAACAAGATAATAAATGATTATATCAAGAAGACTTACACTGACTCTGCAGCTATCAAAGGAGAGTTGAGTGGCATGGAATGGGGGTTTTTTGCTTGAGGGGGAGGTAGATCAACAATGGATCAGTTTCCAATAAGAGCTTACAGTGCTCCAGAAAGACACATCTACCAAACGTGTGCCAAAGCCCAAGACCCTCCCACACATGACCCCTCAGATATATAGAGAACAAAACCGAAAAAGCTGATACTAGAACAAGTACTGCAAAATGGGGAAAGATGATCACTATGAGAAGTTTGCAAAGGCTTGAAATAAACTACAAAATCTCACTAAACAACTCTATTCAAACTTCAAGTCCAAGCTTGCAGATGATAACAAGAGAAACCCCAAAAGGTTCTGGAACTACATATCTAGCAAAGATCATGGTAGGCATTAAATAAAGAAGCTGAAGAAATCTGATGGCATGGAAGTTACTAACCTCCAAAAATTGCTCAGTTACTCAACAAGCAATTTGCATCAGTGTTTACCAATGAGCCTGACAGTCCTCTCCCCAACAGTCCAGCATATGGTGTACCAAACCTTATGCCACCTATCAAGGTTTCTCTGGGGTCCATCACAAAGCAACTTGAAGTGCTAGATGTTAACAACTCAGCAGGGCTGGATAACATCCACTCAAGGCTCCCAAAAGAACTGGCTAATGAGATCTCAACTCCACTGTATCAAATATTTCCTCAACTCAAAGACTGTGCCTTCAGAATAAAAGAGCTCTCACAATAAACCAATATTCAAGAAAGGTGACAAGACAAATGCAGAGAATTATCAGCTGATCAGCTTAATCTCCGCTGTAGCAAAAACCCTGGAATGCATTGTGAATGCCAAAACTCTGACACAGCTTTTGTCGAACAGTATACTGTCACCAGACCAGCATGGATTCCTTATGAGAATGAGCTTATAGATAGTATTCAGTGCTTCTGTTGTTTTACAGCAAGAAAGTAAATAAAATCTGAAATCAGCCCAAGTGAAAGTAATCAATAATTTCAACAACTGTAGGGCTAAATTGTAAATCAGCTGAAAAGGATACTTTAGTCAGTGGAATACTAATAAAATATTGCCTGAGAGCTGGTTTACCATACCTGACCTCATGAGGGAGGGCTGAGATACAATCTAACTAGCAGTGATTACTAGCCTATATTTGGAGAGCACTGAAGAGGAATCAAATAGTGCTTTTCTTTTTCCAATCTGATCTTTGGTCTATAGACACCAGCTCCTCTTCTGCAGTTTGGCTGTCCTAGATTAGTGAAGCACTGAAATCCAGATATCTGCAGTGAACTCTCAGTAGAAGGAACTGCAGTATACTTTGGCAGAATCTCCACCAAACCGGCAATATCTGCTGCCTCTTCTTTTAAGAGCACTTGGGTTTCCAGAAGCTTGTTTGTAAGAGTCAACATTGCTTGAGATGACACGTAGGGTGTTATTTTTCCAAGACTTTTGTGACATGCCGTCTAGCAGCAGAGGTCCAGGAGCTGCAACTGCAATAGACACAGGTGGCGTGGAAGTAAGTTCAGAAACAGCACTTACGAAACCCGAATTACTCGAGCTATCACATGACAAAACAAGTTCACTACATAATTGACTAAGTTCATTTTCTGTAGAGGATATGCTTATATCAACACTTGAAGTATTATGAAACAAAGAAGATAACTGCAAGAAAACAGGGCTATTTACATGTGAGGGACAAACTGTTAGATTTCCATCACAGACTGGTTTGAGGCTGGCTTTGGAGTTTTCCAACTGTGATGAACAGCTACATTTTTTGACACTATTTGTCCTTTGAAGATGATGAGATCTGTTTTTCCAGCGTTTTTTCGCCTCTTTAGCTCATCTACAAGAGCTTTACATTTGTTATGCTCTGCCTTTGAAGCATCACCACGAAACTGAATGTCTTTGCTGAGTTCATGAGAACATTTGATGATTGTCCTTTTGATGTCAAAACTTGGTACAGAGAAGAGGATAGGAGGTGGGCGCGCACTTGCAGACTGTGGGTTTGCAGGGGTGGGTAGTCTTCTCACATTTGTAATACATATGTCCTGTAGTTTATACTTCTGGCTGAGGTACGACTGGATGTAGAGCTGTTCATCCGGTTGTGATGGGATACCATACGCAACTATATTAAGAGCTCTGTGCTGCCTATCCCACTCTTCAGCAAAAAGGTGCTGGACCTCACTGTCAAGATATTGAGAAAAATCATATTTTATGCTAGCAGTCTCTTGTTGAACAAGGGTCTGAATCTCAGCATGCACATCAGAGATTGAGCATTTATTGGCAACCTGATGTTCAAGAGTGGACACCTGTGCTTTAATATCACTGATTGACTTTGAAATTTCAGCTTTCAATGTAGTTTCAAGGTTTCTTACTGAGGACTAAACGATATCTTGCACAGCCTGGGATGGGATTTTGTCAATGATGTTGCTCTTCATATTGTTTATTGTAGCTTCAACAATACTCTTGATGCTAGGGTTCTGACTAGAACTGCTTGAAGTTGTACCAGAGTGTTTACAGATTGGACATTTTATGCAAACTTTGACCCGTTGAGATATTTTTGTGATCAATACATATTCGGGCTCAGGCATATCCATACAGTCAATACATATCCACTTCTCACATCCATCGCAGATAATTGCAGAAGAGACATCATCAAGATCCGTCTCACACGCCAAACACTTATCACATCCTTTTTTGGGGCTGATATGAATTCTTGTTGAACCCCCTCTAGGTGTTGCGTCCGTATTATGAGTCAGTTGTTTTTGCGGCATTATTTGGTCAGTATTAATGTATCCTTTTTTTCACTGATTTTTTCTGAACAGACTGGTCACTTTTCACAGTGTTTAAAAGTTCTGCCTGCAGAATTTGTTAAATTTATTCAATTACACTTAATTTTCAACCACATTGTATAGCATCATTGTCATCACTGACTGATGAAGCAAAAAATTAACTTACTTCAAAGTCCATGTAAGTCAAATAAAACTCTTATAAGGGCAATTATAAAGGTCACTGTAGGTTAATATACTTATAAAATAACACAAAATATGTAGGAAAATGTCTTTAACATATAAATTGGGCCTATAATCCTTTTTTCAACTTAATTAGAGAACAAATCAAACAGGTTCAGGCTATATGCTAGGCCTATCAAAGATAGGCTACTACCTGAAAGAAGATCTCTTCTAAAAAATCAACTATATCCAACAAAACAAAGAAAAATACTTCTCTTATTTACTCAAATTGGTTTATTTACTCAATTTGGTAGGCTATGAAGTATAGGCTAATTGTTGATATTTTTTGTTGCTAATTGTTTGTTTAAACAAGGATGATTATGATGGTACTATGAATCATCTGTTGAAGAAAAGAGCTGTCCACAATACTACCTATCCATTTAGAATAGCTAGAATAACTATCCAGTTAGAATAAAGTCTAGTTTAATAGATGGCAGGACACTATGGCGAATGAGGTACCCTATATCCAGGCAATGGATAAAAATTTTATTTTCCAGTCAATTTCTTATGATAGATAAGACTTTTCTGAACACATTGATATAACTTTATATATAAATAGAATACTTGGTCACACCAAAAAAGCAATGATTTTGTATTATTAAAAGTTTAGCCTCTGGGCCAATACTTCATCACTATCATCACTGACTACTGTTTACTTTCTTTATGTTTTGTATATAAATTTCTCTGTGTGTATACAATTTGAAAAAAAATGCCAAATAATTTTCTTATTTTGAAACATTTTTGTTTACTATTTGTTAATACTTTATGACTATAAGAAAATAAATTATGGGAAAATGAAAAGTTATGGAAAGAGTTTGTTGATTTAAAATAGGTGGTGCTGCCACCCTACCAATATTTTAGAATGTGCTCTAGAGTAAAAAAAAGGTTGGGAAGCCCTGGTCTATAACATAGATTCACCATTAGGGAAATTTTTGGCAGTTTATATTATTGACTTAGGAATAAAGTGAACATACAGCTTGATGCCTTTTTATGCTCTTTATAGATATAATAATTGCTTCTATTGAAAATTCAAATTTACCTGCCCCCACCCCCTTAATGTTCAAATATATACCCTGAATTGTAACCACACAAAAATGTTATCAACACTAGTTAAGTTATTGAAAAGTGGTTAAAAACATAGGTCTATAACTAGTTTATAAATAAGTGGTTCAAGAGTACCATATTCCAAAAATGGTCAATATCCACCAAATCATATTATTGAGTTAGGAATGAAGTGAATACACCATTTGATGCCTTTTTTTATGCTTATTACAAATATAATAGGCCCTAAGCATTTCTATTGGAAATGAATTTCAGCCCCCACCTATATATGCCAATTCAGGGTTAGGTTAGGTATATCCTATAAAGGGAGGGGGGGCTGAAATTCATTTCTGATAGAAATGCTTATTATATTTGTAATCAGCATAAAAAAAGGCATCGAATGGTGTATTCACTTTATTCCTAACTCAATAATATGATTTGGTAGATATTGACCCCAAAAATACTTATCTATAACAATTCAAGCCTCATTTAGCCTATTAGGCAACTCAAATATAAGGTAAAATTTTACTTTAGCTACTTCTGGCTGTCTTGGAAAGGAGTTTGGTTAGGAAAATGAAATTTTCAGGGATAGATCTACAGGCTAAAGTATGTCCTGGGAAGGTATTTTGAAGTACCTACCTCCACTCCTTCTCCCTCTACAGGGTCCTGACCTTTGATGACCTTTAAAAATCTGTGTGTTATAAAAGTGAAACCATGTAAAATAGATCTTCTGCTTAAAATGAAGTCCAACAAAATTGTTTTCAGCTTCACAATTTTGCTCAATCCTCATTTATAGAGTTTTAAGGATATGCAAATACATTTCCTAAATTTTGAAAATTAACATTGATATGGCTTAAAATACTACTCAAATAACAGGAATTGCATTTTCAGAACTAAAGCCAGAGAAAAAGAATCTTATAACAGAAAATTAAGGTAAAATTTTGTTTTGTCAAAATTTCAATAGGTATAGACCTGTCCTGTAAGCAAATTTCAGGACCCTCTCGAGGGAGAAGGAGATAATTAATTAAAAATACCTTCCCAGGACATATTTTGGTCAATATATAGGCTACCAAATCATATTATTGAGTTTCAAATAAGCCTAAAGTAAATACACCATTCGATGCCTTTTTTTATGCTGATTACGAATATAATCAGCATTTCTATCGGAAATGAATTTCAGCCCCCCCTATATATGCCAGTTCAGGGTTAGGTTGGGTTAGGTTTAGCCTATATAGGGGGGGGGGGCTGAAATTCATTTCCGATAGAAATGCTTATTATATTCGTAATCAGCATAAAAAAAGGCATTGAATGGTGTATTCACTTTAGTTGAAACTCAATAATATGATTTGGTATATATTGACCCATATTTAAGCCTGTAGACCCATCCCTGAAAGTTTCATTTTCCTAACATCACCCCTTTCCAAGATAGGTCAAAGTAACTAAAGTAGAATTTTACCCTGTTTTCCTACCATTTCAAGTTTTTAGAATGCCATTCTAATAAACTTGAAAGCCTAGAGCAGTTATATTTGGTAAAATTCTACTTTAGTTACTTTTACCTATCTTGGAAAGGGGTGAGGTTAGGTAAATGAAACTTTCATGGATGGGTATACAGGTTAGAGTATGGGTCAATATATACCAAGTCATATTATTGAGTTTCAAATAAAGTGAATACACCATTCAATGCCTTTTTTATGCTGATTACGAATATAATAAGCATTTCTGTTGGAAATGAATTTCAGCCCCCCCCCCTATATAGGCTATACCTAAACCAACCTAACCCTGAATTGGCCTAGATAGGGGGGGGGGCTGAAGTTAATTTCCGATAGAAATACATATTATATTCATAATCAGTATAAAAAAAGGCATTGAATGGTGTATTCACTTTTAGTAGAAAACTCTATAGCCTAAATGAGGATTGAGCAAAATTGTGAAGCTGAAAACAATTTTGTTGGACTTCATTTTAAGCAGAAGATCTATTTTACAAGGTTTCACTTTTATAACACACAGATTTTTAAAGGTCATCAAAGGTCAGGACCCTGTAGAGGGAGAAGGAGTGGAGGTAGGTACTTCAAAATACCTTCCCGGGACATACTTTAGCCTGTAGATCTATCCCTGAAAATTTCATTTTCCTAACCAAACTCCTTTCCAAGATAGCCAGAAGTAGCTAAAGTAGAATTTTACCCAGAATTTTGCAATTTGAAAATTTTCCATTGATGATTTCCAATAGAAACAATTAGGCTATTATATTTGTAAGAGCATAAAAAAGGCATCAAGCATTATTTTCACTTTATTTGTAAGTAAATAATATAAACTGCCATACATTTACCCACCATTATATTAATAAACAGAGACAACATTATCCATGCATCATTTAGCCTATAGCTTGTAGGCCTAGCCTATTTGACTTTGAACTCCACATGCTAGGCTGGGTAGGCCTTCATTTCTCTGACAAAAAAAAATAAGGAACAAAGAAAGGATATCATGAAAAAATGTTCTGGAGCCATAACCTACAACTCTTTTAGCAACATTTCTGCTTTCTCTAGAAAAGAAATCAGCGTCAAAAGACGTTTCCTTCTTCTAAGCAAGCTCTTAAAAAAAAGCAATTTCTCTTTGGCCACGTTTTCTGTTTAGACGGATTTACGGGAAGGCAATCTAGCACCGAAGGAATTGGATTGAGCAAGTTGATAACGTCAAAGAAAAAATACGTATCAATATGAGGATAAAAATCTTCCAACAGATTATTTTTTACAGAATAGGGATGTTTCTAAAACACCTTTCTATGCTATTGCCCACACCTTATTCTTTTACGGTATCCTAAAATGATGATAGTGATGTCAAATAAGTTAAAATCTTCCTTTTAGATTTTTGGCTTCTGATCTTTTAAGCAATTCTGTGTGTTCACGATATAGTGGTCAGCGGCAACTTAATGCGAAAGACGCTCGATGTTCCCTTAACCTAAGGGGATGGAACACGTAGCTGATTTCGGGAGCCGATTTCAGCCTTAGTGGACAAACGTTAGCGGTAAGAAAAATTTATTGCGCAAGATTCTACTATTACTAAAAACTCAATGCAGAACCAAGCCGCCTGAGGCCAACACAGCTACACAGGCTCCTCCTCCACCCCAATCTATTCAAAGCCTCCCTTTTTACACCCTCCCACGAAGTTCCCATTTCCTTTAAATCTTTCTTTATGACGTTCTCCCACCCCAAACGGGGACAACCTGCTTTCCGTTTAGCCCTAGATGGTTGGCCGAAAAGAACAATCTTCGGCAATCTGTCATCCGCACAACGTACCCTAACCACCTCAAACTTTCTCTCATTATAGCCCTAGAGAGCGGTATTGAACCACATTTTTCGTATAGCCTATAGTTTGAAATACGGTCAGTCAGCCGGGTACCCAAAACAATCCTTAAGCAATTTCTGTGGAAAACATCTAGCAAATCTTCATCCGCTTTTCGGAGCGTCCATCTTCAGAGCCATATTTGACCACTGTCATCACTGTAGCTTCTAATATTCTAATCTTGGTTTGCAGACTTATCTTCCTATTCTACCAAAGTTTTTTTTAACTGTGAAAAAACACCCTGAGCCTTGGCTATTCTACATTTAACATCATAACTGCTCCCACCATCTTTACTAATAATGCTAACAAGGTAAGTGAAGCTGCCCACCTGATCAATCTTTTCATTACCCAACACCACCTCTTAAGCCTCACCTATTCCTAGCCTTAGTGACTTAGGCTTCTTAACATTAATTTTTCTACTTGTACTAGCACCCTAAACTCGCAAAACCTCTAAAACTTCATTTATTTTGCTCACACTTTCATCTAGGATGATTAAATCATCAGCATAATCCAAGTCCAGGAGACCTTTTCCTCCCCATTTGATTCTGTGTTCTCCCATTGCCTTTCCTGTGCTCCTTAAAACAAAGTCCATCAAAATGATCCATATAAAGAGGTACAGAACACGACCCTGCTTAACTCCAGATTTAATACAAAACCAGATGCTAACCTCATTTCTTACCTTAACCACAGCAGTGCTATTCGCGTACATGGCACTAATTACTTTAATGTATTTTTCTGGTTTACCATACAAGGATAAAACCTTTACTAAAGCTCTTCTATCAACAGAGTCGAACGCTTGCTCATAATCTATAAAACCGAGGACCAAAGGTGTTTGAAAACTCAGGCACTTCTCAATTATTAGCCTAAGAGTGAAAATCTGGTCGACACATCCTCTACCTTTTCTAAAACTGAACTGTTCTTCTCATAAAACTTTGTATACGGCATCTCTCGGTCTAAAAAGTATCATATTACTAAGTAATTTTCTACCTCCAGAGACCAGACTAATGTCTCGATAATTGCCACACTCACTTTTATCACCTTTCTTATAAAGTGGCTTAATTAAGGTCTTCCTAAAATCGTTAGGTACTGCCCCTTTTTCAAAAATCATATTCATAATCTTCAATAACTTATTTCTAACCTCAGAGCCACCATATTTAAGAAACTCATTTACCACCCTATCACCACCTGGAGCCTTATTAGTATTTTATCCTTTTAATACTGTTGCTAATTCCTCATCACAAAATAAATCTTCCCTCACATCCAAAGTATCACAAACTTTTTCATTTTGCTCTATATTTTTTCCAGCAACTCTTATCTCGGTTAAGCAAGTTCTCAAAATGTTCGGCCCATCTCGCTTTAGTTTTTTCCTTGTCGCTAATTGCGACCCCATACCTATCTTTAAATGGGACAAGTCCGGATTGACTACTCCCTCTCAATTTGTTAACGTGCCAGTACAATATTTTACTATTATGCCGTCTAGCTGCATCTTCCAGATCCTCGGCAATTTTATCCATGGTCTCCACTTCACACCTCCTTAGTTCATATGTTAATGCTTTCTCCACTTTCTTTACATTTCTTTTGTTTTCATACGATCTATCACTCAGATAATTCTTGTACAAGTCCTTTCTCCTTTCTATTAAACATAAAGCTTTTTCACTAATATTTTTAGCTGCAGTTCTAGCTTTCTTCCCTAGTACACCTTCAGCAACTTCACAAATTATTTTTCTAAAATTATTCCAACCACCTTCCACATTATCAAATTTTAAACTCTCAAGTTTAGTATTCAACTGTTCCTGGAAAGTTTCTCTCAAATTCTCATCCTGGAGTCTATCAACATCATAACTTTCCGGGAGGTAGTTACCCTTCCGATATTTCAGCTATAAATTAACCCTTGACACTACTAGATGGCGATCTTTACTTTTAAAATCAATAACAGCACTCCTATATAACCTAGTATCTTGTATTGATCTTGCCAGTCTTCGGTTTACTATAACAAAATCAATAAGGCTTGCTGTCTTACCATCACGTGAATACCCTGTTAAAGTGTGAGCCATTTTGACCAAACACCGAATTGGTTATAACTAGATTGTTATATCTAGAAAATTGCAAAAGTGTGTATTCATTACTGTTTTCTATTCCTACACCAAATTTACCTAGGCTGGGATACCATCTATCCCTACTTCTACCAACCTGGGCGTTAAAATCTCCCAGTAATAACATCTTATTTCTACCTGGGACCTTGTCTATTTGCTCCTGTAACTGTAAGTAAAATTCATCTGAGTCACTAGTATCTCCGTCAGTCGGTTCTACAGGAGCGTATACTACTATTACTGACACCCTGAACTTTCTAGTCATAAAATGAGCATTTAGTATTCTATTATTAATACCTTCCCAGCCTAAACAAGACTTAGCAGCTTCCTTATTCATCAAGAGCCCTACTCCCTGTCTATGTACCCCATCCTTCCTGCCTGAGTAAACAAATTTTATATCACCTAATATCATGCTTCCATAACCCTGGAATATGAGTTTCTGAGACTCCTAATAAGTCCAGTTTGAATCGTCTGAATTCGTTAGTCAAAATGTTGATACGATAGTCATTCTTTAACGTCGTAACATTCCAAGTTCCAATTTTCGTGTTCTTTAAATCATTGAAATTATTTTTGCCTCAGGAAAAGCAATGATCCTGGATACCAATGCAGAACGGGGGTCACATATCTTCTCAAGTCTACACCGAAGTGCTTAAGCCGGCTTAGAACCGGACAGCAAGAAGTCCCTGGGACCTCCATGAATGGAGGTTTTATGCAATCGTGGGCCCATATTGGTCACAGCAGGGTTTTCAGCAATTGGCGATGCTCTTCTATCAACAAGAATTGAAATCCTGCAGAGACAGTCTCAAGCCTATTACCTCCGGCTCATAATATATTCATGCCTACAAATATTATGCTACTATGGGGAGGCAACACATAATAGATAAATTAGCTAGGAAGAGGTTTTTCAGCCCAAAGACGCCCATCAAAACATACCAAGCCCAGAAGAATGGTCCATTAGTCAGAATCCCGTGCGAATGCTGTGTCGTTTACTAAGCTATAATTTCCTCGAGGGGTGCCACTCCTCAAGTGGGAATAGAGTTGACCACAAGGTCCCCAGTCTTGCGGGTACCTCGACAAGGTCGAGGCAACCCTTTGCAGAGGCTGTTGTCCATAGGTCTGGATCTTACGCCCTGCCGCAGTTGTCCTCCTCTAGAGGATCCTCCCGCGATGGTGTTCTGCATCACCATGCAATTTAACCCATTACTGGGAGAAGGTTTGCAACTCATGGGACTTTTGTGGGCCCTTAATAAGGATTTTTCTGAAACCAAACATGCAGAATGTTTGTAAAGTTAAAACATTATACAACATAGCGTACAGAAATTGAGGTTTCTGAATTAATCTAGTGCTCATCTCCCAATTACTCTAAATAACGTAGGAACTTTAAAAGCTAATAACAAAGTTCTATTCCACTGATTGATCCTTTGTTCCTAATATTATTATTTTGTTAATTATAAATACCAGAATGAATTTAGATAAGATCTAATTGACCAGATATATTTAAATAGAAGGAAAGTTACTATCAATTAGTGACATAATTTTGTAACTTAACCTAGTTTTCGGTAAAGATTTACATGATACGGCTTTCTTGTTTTGTTTGTTCATTAGTTTCAGAACTAAGATAGAGTGAAGAATCTGAAATTGGAATCATTGATCTTTGATTAAATTGTTTGAGCAAGACTTTGGACTTGTGTTAGGTTTAGGCTAAAAGAAAATATTATTTATGAACAAATTCTACATGAAAAATTTTACTATGTTTCGCTAAACAGAATGCCAAATCCATTAAATCACTTTATTTAATCGACTTAACAGCTTTGTTTTGAAATTAATTATAAAACTTTTTCACAAAATAAGTTTTTCAAAGAATAGTAAAGAACTCCATTAAAAAAAGAGCAAAAATAAAATCAAATAATCTACCAAACGTGAAACTACCACAAATCAGCATCGATAAATAAATGAAACCAAAAACGAACAGAAATTACAATAAATAACCGAGTCAAACTAAAAACGAGCAGAAACTAACATAAGTTGGGCTCAAAAACCCTATGCCTTACCAAGGCCAGAACATAATTTACACTTTCCCGAAAAAAATATAAATGTTTTTACTTTTATAACTTTAATAAATCAAATAATATTAACATTTGGATTACCAAATATCCGTATATGTATATTAAACTGACAATGCACATTTATTTGTAATTTTTTCAGTAAAAGGCAAATTATGTTCTGGCCTTGGGAACGCATAGGGGTTTTTAGCCTAATTTATTTTAATTTCTGCTCGTTTTGAGTTTGACTCGGTTATTTATTGTAATTTCTGTTTGTTTTAGGTTTCATTTATTTACCGATGCTGATTTTTGGTAGTTTCACGCTTGGTAGATTATTTGATTTTATTTTTACTCATTTTTTGTTTAATGGAGTTCTTTACTTTTCTGTGAAAAAACTTATCTTGTGAAAAAATTTTTTAAATTAATTTCTGTTCGTTTTATATAGACATAGTCTTTTCAGGAAAAAAAAAGTGATACTTTAAATATTTTCGTTTTTTAAAAATTTATAGTTTGGCCTGCTATTTGTATGCTGGAGAAAAATTTTCAACAGTTTTTAACAACGTACACACTTTTAAAATCTGGACACAAGTAGTAGTGTGTAATTTAGTTTTATACCTCCTCTAGTGACCTGAAATGGAAAACTTGATACTTTTTGCAAAATAATCTGTGAACTTCTTTGATAGCTTGGATACACTTACGCTATTTTGATTTGGTTAAATTTTAAGAGCAGAAATAGCCCCGAAAGTTTGAACATAATACCCTCTGTCGTTCTTGGGATGCTGCTGAGATGCCTTACTGGGAATTAGCATTAGCATTGTACATCTTGATTCAATCTTAAGGCAACATTTAGTTTTTAAACATAAAGGCAAAGAGGAAGGTGGGCGTGGGAGGAGGATTAGTTTCCCTCCAATCAGTTTCGAATATTAAAAAGGGTATCAGCGCTTTCTCTTTTCAAACGAATGAGCCCTTTTCGAAGTTCCTACGACAACTCCTTCGATACGAAGTGCCCTGGTCTAAACAATAACAACAACAACAAAAAATAATACATTATACCCACATCGATGTTTACTATAAAAATGTCAAGCCTTCCAATAACTTTCGACTATTAGAGAGGGCAAAAGGCCTTTCGATTTCCAATCGAATGAGCCCTTTTGTTTTTACGACAACGGCTTCTATAAACAACCTATATGCTCCAGGGCATAAATTACAAACCTTACCGTAAGGGCTGTGAGGGTGGTTGTCATTCTCTAAGACCTAATTTCGAGAACTTTAATCTATTTTAAACAAAATGGCTATCTTAAAAGTTTGATTGGATGTGTCTGGGAAAATGGTGGGCGTGAGAGGGGCGTTATTCGCTCTCCAATCACTTTCAACTATTAAAAAAGGCACTAATCCTTTCAATTTCCAATCAAAAGAGCCCTTTTGAAGTTTCTACGACAACACTTTCTATAAAAACCTTATATGCCCCCAAGGCATAACTTACAACCCTTGCCCTGAGGGGTGGGGGGTTGTCATCCTCAAAAACCTAATTTCCAGAACTTTCAACTACTTTGAACAAAATGACTATCTTAAAATTTTGATTGGGTGTGTTGGGGAAAAGGTGGGTGTGAGAGGGGGGCTAGTTGCCCTCCAATCCCTTTCGACTATTAAAAAGGGCACTAGCCCTTTAAATTTCCAATCGAATGAGCCTTTTTTGAAGTTTCTACGACATTGCCTTCTATAAAAACCATGTATGCCCCCAGGGCATAGCTTAAAAGCCTTGTCCTGAAGGCTGTGGTGGAGTGTCCTCCTCAAAAACATAATTTCTATCTGGAAATCAACTACGCAGAACAAAATGGCTATCGCAAAATTTTGATTGGATGTGTTTCAGGAAATGGTAGGCGTGGAAGGGGTGTTAGTTGCCTTCCATTCACCTTCGACTATTAAAAAGGGCACAAACTACTCCGATTTCCAATTGAATGAGCCCTTTTCGAAGTTTCTACAACAACTTCTTCCATACGAAGTGTCCTGGTCTAAAGGAAAAAATATAATAAATAATATATTGTTCCAATATTGTTCTTATGTGCCCCCAAGGCATAAATTAAAATCTTTGCCCTGAGGGTTGTGGGGGAGTGTCCTCCTCAAAAATATATTTTCTATCTGGATATCAACTACGCTGAACAAAATGGCTATCTTAAAATTTTGATTGGATGTGTTTGGGGGAATGATGGGCGTGGGAGGGAGGGGGCTAGTTGCCCTTCAATCACTTTCGACTATTAAAAAGGGCACTAACCACTCCAATTTCCAATCGAATGAGCCCTTGAAGTTTCTTTGTTGAAGTTTCTACGACTGCTCCTTCGATACAGAGTGCCCTGGTCTAAGACCAAGAAAAAGATAATACATTGTGCCAACATCGTTCTTAACTTAGGCAGCGCTATTGCGCTGCCTATGATAAAATTTATCTTTAGAGTCCTGAACTTCTTGTAGTTTCATAAATTACATAAGAACGATGAGCTTCTTAGATATTTAGTTACTGCTGAGCAATTTATCATGAGCACACAGAATAGCGTAATAGATAATAGACTAAAAATCAAAAGGGAAGACTTTACCTTATTCTACATCACTATCATCATTTGATGCCACTGTAAAAGAATGATGTGAGCGCAATAGCATTTAATAATATTTTAGAAGCCTCCTTAATCTTGTTTTGATCTGACACTATTTTTAGAAGTAATAGGCTATTGTATTTCTTTATATTGAACATGATTGTTTCTTACTAGGCTGGTAGCTACCGCTGCAACCCGTATTTTGGTCTAACACTATTTTTAGAAGTCATGGGCTATTTTATTTTTTACTATGGGAGGTGATTGTCTCTTACTAGGCTGCTGCTGCTAGCTATCAATGCAACTCGAATGTTGTTAGCTACTGCTGCAACCTAGATTCAGGAATTATTGTAGTTTCAGTTGGCAAATTCGTTTTGTTTTTAAAACCCTAAAAAGTTACTTTATTTTATACAATTATATCCACAGGATTTTTATAATGTTAAAAATCATATTTTAATCTTCCTATGTAAGACGATGTTTATAATATTTGCTATTCTAGTGTTATACAAAAATGTAGTTTTTCGTAAAAAATTGATTCTATTTTAAAAATCATTCTTGTTCAATAGAAAAAGTTTTTAAATTCATCAATTTCGTTTAAACTGAGCCATTAAACAGCTCTTTGTGATGTTCCAGCTCCCTGGTAGCTGCGGAGAAAGAAAAAAAATGGAAGCAAAAAAGATGCCATCGATGCAGAATATCGTGCTTGCAGCCACTTTTGTTGTTTTACAAGCCAATAGATTTTGCCTGTTGTTCAAGATAGGGGACGGTAAGTATCCTTTACAGGGATTTAAGACAAGGCGGTTCTAATAGTGTACTTCTTGTTTTTATCTGACACTATTTTTAGGAGTTATGGGGAACTGTACTTTTTACTATGGGACGTGATCATCTCTTGCTAGGTTGCTAGCGACCGCTGCAACCCGGATTTAATTATAGCACCTCTTTATAATCATGATATTGATGTCTACATTTACATTGATTAATAAAAAAAACTTTTTTTTCCACAAAATAAGTTTTTCAAAAAAATAGTAAAGAACTCAATTAAACCAAAAACGAACAAAAATAGAATCAAATAATCTACCTAGCATAAAACTAGCATATATCAGCATCAATAAATAAATGAAACCCCAAAAACAAAAACTTAAAAAATAACAGAGGCAAACTCAAAACGAACAGAAATTAATATGAGTAGGGTTCTAAGCCGCTACGCTTTTTAAAAGCCAGAATATAATTTGTACTTTACTGAAAAAAATTCAAATGAATTTACTGGAAAAAATGTGCATTGTCAGTTTAATATGCATATTTTGATATTTATTTCTTAAATCTTAATTAATTTTTGATTTATTAAAGTTATAAAATGAAAAAATTTAAAAGAATTTTTCAGTAAAGTACAAATTGTATTCTGGCTTTTAGATCGCATAGGGGCTGAGAACCCAACTTATATTAATTTCTGAATTTTTTTCATTTGAATTTTTTTCAGTGAAGTACAAATTATATTCTGGCTTTTAGAAAGCATAGGGGTTTAAAACCCTGCTCATATTAATTTCTGCTAGTTTTGAGTTTGCCTCTGTTATTATTTTTAATTTCTGTTTGTTTTGGTTTTCATTTATTTATTGATACTGATTTGTGGTAGTTGTATGCTTGGCAGACTATTTGATTCTAATGTATTTCATTTTAGCTTTAATGGAGTTCTTTTCTATTTTTTTGAAAAATTTATTTTGTGGAAAAAGGTTTTTTTTAATTAATCAATGTAAATGTGGACATTAATATCATGGTTATGAAGATGTGCTATAATTAAATCCGGGTTGCGGCGGTCGCTAGCAATCTAGCAATAGACGATCACGTCCCATAGCAAATACTGCAGTTCCTCATAACTTCTAAAAATAGTGTCAGATAAAAACAAGAAGTACACTATTAGAACCGCCTTGTCAGAAATCCCTATATAGGATACTTATCGTCCCCTGGCTTGAACAGCAGGTAAAATTTATTGGCTTGTAAAACAAGAAAAGTGGCTGCAAGCACGATATTCTGCGTCTATGGCATCTTTTTTCCTTCCATTTTTTTCTTTCCCCGCAGCTAGCGGGGAACTGGAACATCATAGAGAGCTGTTTAATGGCTCAGTTTAAAGGAAATTGATAAATTTAAAAACCTTTTCTATTTAACAAGAATGATTTTTTAAAATGGAATAAATTTTTTATGAAAAACTGCATTTTTGTATAACACCGGAATAGCAAATGTTATAAACATTATTTTGCACAGGAAGATCAGAATATGATTTTTAACATTATAAAAAGCATGGGGATAGAATTGTATGAAATGCAGTAATTTTCTTAGGGTTTTAACAACAAAACTGATTTGCCAATTGAAACTAGAATAGTTCCTGAATCCAAGTTGCAGCAGTAGCTAACAACATTCGAGTTGCAGCGGTAGCTAACAGCAGCAGCCTAGTAAGAGACAATCACGTCCCATAGTAAAAACTAAAATAGCCCATGACTCCTAAAAATAGTGTTAGACCAAAATACGGGTTGCGGTGGTAGCTACCAGCCTAGTAAGAAACAATCATGTTCAATGTAAAGAAATACATTAGCCTATTACTTCTAAAAATAGTGTCAGGTCAAAACAAGATTAAGGAGGCTTCAAAATACTATTAATCGCTACTGCGTTCACCACATTCTTTTAAAGTAGCCTTAAATGATGATAGTGATGTAGAGTAAGGTAGAGTCTTCCGATTAGATTTTTGGTCTATTATCTTTTACGCTATTCTGTGTGTTCATGATAAATTGTTCAGCATTATAAAATGCGTGAGAGCAGGTTAGTTGCCCTCCAATCACTTTTGACTATCGAAATGAGCACTAGCCCTTTCAATTTCCAATCGAATGAGCCGTTTTTAAAGTTTCTACGACAACCCTTTCTATAAAAACCTTATATTCCCCCAGGGCATAAATTACATCCCCCTTTCCCTGAGGGGTGTGTGTGTGGGGGTGTCATCCTCAAAGACATAAATTGCAGAAATTTTAACTACGTTGAACAAAATGGCTATATCAAAACTTTGATTGAATTTGTTTGTGGAAATGGTGGACGTGAGAGCGGGGGTAGTTGCCCTCCAATCACTTTCGACTATTAAAAGGACACTAGCCCTTTCAATTTCCATTGAATGAGCTCTTTTTGAAGTTTCTTATATGTCCCCAAGACAAAACTTACAACCTTTGTCCTAAGGTAGAGTCTTCCGATTAGATTTTTGGTCTATTATCTTTTACGCTATTTTGTGTGTTCATGATAAATTGTTCAGCATTATAAAATGTGTGAGAGCAGGTTAGTTGCCCTCCAATCACTTTTGACTATCAAAAAGAGCACTAGCCCTTTCAATTTCCAATCGAATGAGCCGTTTTTAAAGTTTCTACGAAAACCCTTTCTATAAAATCCTTATATGCCCCAGGGCATAAATTACAACCCCCTTTCCCTGAGGGGTGTGTGTGTGGGGGTGTCATCCTCAAAGACATAAATTGCAGAAATTTTAACTACGTTGAACAAAATGGCTATATCAAAACTTTGATTGAATTTGTTTGTGGAAATGGTGGACGTGAGAGCGGGGGTAGTTGCCCTCCAATCACTTTCGACTATTAAAAGGACACTATCCCTTTCAATTTCCATTGAATGAGCTCTTTTTGAAGTTTCTTATATGTCCCCAAGACAAAACTTACAACCTTTGTCCTGAGGGTTGTGGGGGGGGGGGGTGTCATCCTCAAAGACATAATTTCCAGAACTTTCAACTACGTTGAAAAATGAATATCTTTAAATTTTGAATTTATGTGTTTGGGAAATTGGTGGGCTTCAGAGAGGGGCTATTGCCCTCCAATTACTTTCTACTATTAAAAAGAGCGCTATCCCTTTCAGTTCCCAATTGAATGAGCCCTTTTTGAAGTTTCTATGACAACCCTTTCTATAAAATCTCTATATGCCCTCAGGGCATAAATTTCAACCCTTGTTTTGAGGGGTATGGGAGGTTTATCATCCTCAAAGACATAATTTCCAGAATTCTTAACTCCGTCGAACAAAATGGCTATATTAAAATTTTGATTGGATGTGTTTTGGGAAATGGTGGGCGTAAGACTGGGATTAGTTGTGCTCCAATCACTTTCGACTATTAAAAGGGCACTAGCTCTTTCAGGTTCCAACTGAATGAGCCCTTTTTTGAAATTTCTACGACAAAGTTATCTATAAAAACCTTATATGTCCCCAGGGCATAACTTACAACCCTTGCCCTGAGGGGTTTGGGGGGTTTGTCATCCTCAAAGACATAATTTCCAGAATTTTCAACTACGTTGAACAAAATGGCTATCTCAAAATTTTGATTGGATATGTTTGGAGAAATTGTGGGCGTGAGAGGGGAGTTAGTTGCACTCCAATCCCTTTTGACTATTAAAAAAGGCACTAGCTGTTTTAATTTCCAATCGAATGAACCCTTTTTGGAGTTTCTGCGACAACCCTTTCTTTAAAATCCTTATATTCCCCCCAGGGCTTAAAGTACAACCCTTGACCTGAGTGGTGTGAGGGGGTTGCCATCCTAAAAGACCTAAAGTCCAGAAATTTTAACCACATTGAACAAAATAGCTATATTTCTTTGATTGGATGTGTTTGGGGAAATGCTGGGCGTGAGAGCGGGGTGAGTTGCCCCCAATCACTTTCAAGTGTTAAAAATGGCACTAGCGCTTTCAATTTTCAATTGAATGAGCCCTTTTTGAAGTTTCTACGACCAAGTTATCTATGAAAACCTTGTATGCCCCCAGGGCATAACTTACCACCTTTGTCCTGAGGTTTTTTTTTTGGGGGGGGGATGTCATCCTCAAAGGTATAATTTCCAGAACTTTAAACTGCGTTGAAAAAAATGGCTATATCAAAATTTTGATTGGATGTGTTTAGGGAAATAGTGGGCGTGAGAGGGGTGTTAGTTGCGCTCCAATCACTTTTGACTATTAAAAAGGGCACTAGCCGTTTTAATCGCCAATCGAATGAACCCTTTTTGGAGTTTCTGTGACAACCCTTTCTATAAAATCCTTATATGCCCCCAGGGCATAAATTACAACCCTTGCCCTGAGGGGTGTGAGGGGGTTGCCATCCTAAAAGACCTAAAGTCCAGAAATTTTAACCGCATTGAACAAAATGGCTATATCTCTTTGATTGGATGTGTTTGGGGAAATGCTGGGCGTGAGAGCGGGGTGAGTTGCCCTCCAATCACTTTCGACTGTTAAAAATGGCACTAGCGCTTTCAATTTTCAATTAAATAAGCCCTTTTTGAAGTTTCTACGACAAAGTTATGTATGAAAACCTTATATGCCCCCAGGGCATAACTTAAAACCTTTGTCCTGAGGTTTTTTTTTTGGGGGGGGGGGGTTGTCATCCTCAAAAGTATAATTTCCAGAACTTTCAACTGCGTTGAAAAAATGGCTATATCAATTGATTGGATGTGTTTCGGGAAATGGTGGGCGTGAGAGTAATCACTTTTGACTATTAAAAACGGCTCTAGCTCTTTCAATTTACAATTGATTGAGCCCTTTTTGAAGTTTCTACGACAATGTCATCTATAAAAACCTTATATTTCCCCAGGGTATAACTTACAGCCCTTGCTCTGAATGGTGTGGGGGGTTTGTCCTCCTCAAAGACATAATTTCCAGAACTTTCAACTACGTTGAACAAAATGGCTGTCTCAAAATTTTGATTGGATGTCTTTAGGCAAATGGTGGGTGTGAGAGGGGGATTATTTGCGCTCCAATCACTTTTGACTATTAAAAAGGGCTCTTGACCTTTCAATTTTCAAGCGAATGAGCACTTTTTGAAGATTCTACGACAACACCTTATATAAAAACCTTATATGCCCCGGGCATAACTTACAAACCTTGCCCTAAGGGTAGTGAGTGGTTGTCATCTTTAAAGACCTAAATTCATAGACTTTAAACTACGTTGAACAAAATGGCTATCTCAAATTTTTTACTGGATGTCTTTGGGGAAATTGTAGGCGTGACAGTGGGTTAGTTGCCCTCCATTCACATTTGTTTATTAAAAAGGGCACTAGCCCTTTCCATTTCTAATCAAATTATCCCTTTTTAAGTTTCTACAACAACACTAGTAGAAGGCCAGGTAATACTACTAAGCTTACAAGCTTACAGCCAATCAGAGGGCCCCAATACTAGATACACAAGATCACACCCTCTTTCTAGACCAATCACGGGAGTCAGAAATACTAACAGTACAAGATTATTGACACCTATTTCTAGGTCAATGGATTTACGTAAGGTTTCTCTTACATCACAATTCCACATTGAGATTTTGTTTATAATGATCACGGTTTGAGGTTAAAGTAACATCTAGATCAATCAGGGAGTCGGAAATGACATCACTTGATTTCTAGGAATTATGCGGGAACTCTAAAGAGATAGAAATTATATTTTAATAAGGATTCATTTTCTTGTGGCTTAACGATAAATTCAGAAATTATTATTATTTCGAAGCCTTTATGATGCAACTTGGCTCTTGGATTCATTTCTTCAAAATCCTAGATTTAAGATGTTTCTATGTGCAACAGAAACAGAGGGGAATGATTATGGCTTCACTTGGGGGAGAGATGAAGCATACAAGGAGATTAATAGAGATTGAATATATTTAACGCGGGAAGGGTTTCCTGAAAATTTTAAACGTGTCAGTGCACAGTTCCCAAAACAAAGGAACCGTCAGAGATTAATCGACATTTTAGGGGATTATTAAGGCGAAACAGATTGCGACTTTTAGAGGACTATTTGGTCGAAACAGTTTCAAACATTTTACGGGATGATTTTGGCGAAACAGATGGAGAAGGAGTGAGAGAGATTAAGAGAGAATAAGAGATTAAGAGAGTTTGAGAGATTAAGAGAGATTGAGAAATTAAGAGATATTGAAAGATTAAGAGAGATTGGGAGATTAAGAGATATTGAGAGAAATGAAGAGAATGTTGGACAAATTTAGTAACTGGATTTAGTGATTTGATGAGTTTGGGCTTATAAATAACGCCTAAAAGGCCTTTTTTTCTCCTAATGTAAATTTCAGCTAACGACATGACTTTTTTTTTAAATATTCTCTTTTATTTGATTGAAACTGTTTAATAATAATAAAAAACAGGGGTACTATTTTCCTCCACTAGGTATAGTTTCGAAGAGCTGTTAAGGAAGTTTGGTATAGGTGAATCATATATTATTGAGATATCTTTGGCGAGGAAGTATATATTTTAGAGAATACAGCTCAGAGGTCTGAGGCAGCATGTTGGGCTTTTTTATGGTATTTGAAGCATCTTTAGAATAAATACATGTAAGTAATATTTAAGATATTTCTTTGAATATATTTTAATTAGTTTATTTTGGTAACAAGTAGTCGTTTTTTTAAATTTATTTTATTATGGTATCTGAAACATCTTTAAAAAAGATACATGTAAGTAATGTTTAAGATAATTCTTCGCATATATTTTTATTTATTTATTTTTATTACCAGTAGTCGTTTTTTAAATTTATTTTATTAAGGTATCTGAAAAATCTTTAGAATAGAAACATGTAGGTAATATTTAAGATAATTCTTCTCATATATTTTAATGTATTTATTTTTGCTACAAGTAATCGTTTTTTTAATTTACTTTATTAAGGTATCTGAAGAATCTTTAGAATAGATACATGTAAGTAATATTCAATATAATTCTTCGCATAAATTTTAATTTGTTTATTTTTGTTACAAGTAGTCGTTTTTTTTAAATTTATTTTATTAATGTATATGAAAAATATTTAAAATAGATACATGTAAGTAAAGTTTAAGATAATTCTTCGTATATATTTTAATTTATTTATTTTTGTTACAAGTAGTCGTTTTTTAAATTTATTTTATTAAGATATCTGTAGCATCTTTAGAGTAGATACATGTAGGTAATATTTAAGAATATTCTTCGCATATATTTTAATTTATTTGTTTTTAAAAACGTCTTCAAACACAAAGATTCAGAACACCCGCCCAGTCAAACAGACAAAGAGAGTGAACGAGACAAAAGCCCATACAAATATATAGATTAAGACATAAAAACCGACAGAGACCGGCAATGTGACATACAAACACCAGCCCTGACACATAGGCAAAGAGAGTGGGAGGGACAACAACACATAGAAATACATACGTTCCGACATACAAACTTACAAAATAAAACACCAACCCAAACAAACAGACAAAGAATTTGAAAAACACATGCAAATACATAGATTCAGACATACAAACCGACAAAGACAGGCAGTGGAACAAACAAACACCCGCTCAGACACACATGCAAAGAGATTAAGAGACAAAAAATGCAGACAAACACATAGATTCAGACAAGCAACCCGAGAAAGACATGCATTGGGATAAGCTAACACCAGCCCAGACACACAGGCAAAAAGAGGAAGAGACACATTCAAATACATAGATTCAGAAATACGAACCTACAGAGACAGACACTGGGATAAGCAAACACCTACCCAGACAAACACATGCAAAGAGGGCGAGAAACACATACAAATACATAGATTCAGACATAAAAACTGAGAAAGACATGCACTAGAACACAGTTTATACAATTATTCAGTAAGTTTACCGCAGATGATTTCTCGCTCTTCATTCTCGGTGCGAACAAAAAGCACCTCCTACTTATTTGTGCACTTATTGTCCACTTATTGGTTGAGCCGGCCAAGTGGTTTTGTCAGTACTTGTTCCGTAGGTGATTATTCTTTGTCTACCCGTGAAAAGATCTAATACCGCTTATGTTTATAGGTTCTCTGGAGCGCTCGCACCTCGGTCCGGGTTTTTATAATGGGTGAGATAGGGAAAGATCATACTGCTAATTATATAAACTGTGCACTTGAATAAGCAAAAACCCGCCCGGACACATAGTCAAAGAGAGTGAGAGACAAATACAAAACAAATAGATTCAAGACATATAAATACATAGATTCAGACATGCAATCAGAGAAAGACAGGCACTTTAGACATACAAACCAATAAACCCAACCCAGTCAAACAATATAAACTGACAGAGACAGACATTGTGACAAGCGAGTACCCACCCAAACACACAGGCTTAGAGAGTGAGAGAGAGAGACAAAAACACATACAAACACATAAACTCAGACATACAAACCGACAAAGAAAAACCATCAAAGACAAGCACTTGGACAGACAAGTACCCACCCAGACACACATGCCTAGAGAGAGAGAGAGAGAGAGAGAGAAAGAAAAATTATACAAACAAATAGATTTATACACACAAACCGACAAAGACAGGCAGTGGAACAAGCAAACACCCGCCCAGACATACACTCAAAGAGAGTAAGAGAGACAAAAACACATACAAATATATAAATTCAAACATACAAACTGACAAAGATAGGCACTGGGACAAGCAAGTAACCACCCAGACACATATTCCTAGAGAGTGAGAGAGACAAAAACACATAAAAACACATAGACTCCGACATACAAACCGACAAAGACTGACAAACATAAACATAAACAAACAAATAGATTTATACATACAAACCAATAAAGGCAGGCATTGGGACAAGAAACCACCTGTCAAGACACATACAACCCAGACACAGAGACCTAGAGAGTGAGAAAGACAAATACAAACAGATAGAGTTATACATACAAACCGACAAAGACAGGCAGTGGAACAAGCAAACACTCGCCCAGACATACACGCAATGAGAATAAGAGAGACAAAAAAGACATACAAATGTATAGATTTTAATATACAAACCGACAAGATTTATACATACAAACCAACTAAGACAGGCAGTGGAACAAGCGAACACCCGCCCGGAGATACACACAAAGAAAATAAGAGAGACAAAAGAAAACACATACAAATGTATAGATTCAGATTTAAAAACCGACAAAGACAGGCACAGGAACATGCAAGTACCCCGCCCAGACAATCAGACTTAGAGAGTGAGAGAGACAAAAACATAAAGAAAGAAATAAATTTATCCAATAAAACTGACACAGCCAGGCAGTGGGACATGTAAACGCCGACCCCGATACACATGCTTTGAGAGTGAGAGAGACAAAAACATATACAAACAAATATATCTATACATACAAACCGACAAAGACATGCATGAGGACAAACAACCAGGCGCGTCACGTATGGGGTGGGAGCCCCCCCCCCCCAATATTTGCGGTGACTCAATTTTTGAAATAAATAAATGAGATGAATGAAATTACTGAAAGAAGATGAAAACACTGGCGTGACATCCACTGAAATCTAGATCCTCCCTAAGTCTCAAAAACCTCGGTGTCGGTCGGTAAATGAGACGATTTTACTGACCCAATTTTTAGATTTGATTGAAAGGGGCCGCTATCTCGATCTCATTCAGTAATGGGAGCGGAAAAATTGACCGGGAACAATGGGTGACTCAATGAATATTTAGTTGGTAGCCACCTGTTGAGAACTTCCGGCTTGTGAATCATCGGGGTTCAGTTCAGTTTCACGATTGATTTCAATTGCAAAGAACATATTAACAATAAAAAAAAATATGTCAAGTTTAAGGACAAATCGGGTGAAAATAAAGTGCTTGGCGTGTAAAAATATTTTCGATTATGATTACCGTAAGCGTCATAACGCCAGTTTTCATAAAAATGAACCTGAGCCGAAATGGATCCTAGCGACTGAGCAGTTAGTGACTAACCCATTTGCTGCATCATCTCCTAAGAAAATGAAATTGGCAGTTTATTCCAACGGAGGAAAAGGTATGACATAGCCTATACAATTAAATTGTTCACTGCGAATCGACCAGTGGGTAGGCTGAACATATAGCCTACACGATTCCACTTGACTAGCGCAGTGATTTACATTAAAAGGCTAATGCCGGACAGGGGTGAAATTTGCTATAGGCAGGGGGCAGCTACCCCCCCCCCCCAGCTTGATGTTTGCCCTCCCCCCCAGCTGGAATTTTGCGTCTTCGAAACTCTCGTCGACAAATTGCTAGAAGTCTGGTTGTCTGCCAAGACGGTTGGCCTTTTAATTCAAGTTAGTTTTTTCATTCTGACTCTTTTTATATATACTAATTGAAATTCTAAATTTCTTACTTTGGTTTATATAAATCATAGTATCATCATACCTCTCCTCATCAATTGCTTTATTCCACATGAAAAGAGCAAAATTGTTCGCTATATCAGATGACAGTAGCCTATAGCCTATTGAAGATGTGCCTCTCGGGGTAGATCAGGCTCAATTAATTCAGGAAAACCGTTGTAGTTCCAATGATAGCAATTCGGTATTAACACAAAGCACAAGAAGTTAAACTTCAGTTTTTTTCTAATTATTAACAAAATAAAAAAAGTCGGTAAAAATGACCAGCCAGTCGGTAAAATCAATTGGCCCCCCCAAACATTTTGAATAGTAACGCCCCTGCAAGCAACCACCTGTCCAGGCAAATAAGATTAGAGAGACGAAAACACATACAAACACATAGATTCAGACATATAAACCAACAAAGACAGACAGTTGAGTAAGCAAACACCCGCCCTGACACACACTTCAGACATACACTTCAGACATACAAACCATCAATGTATGTCTGAATCTATGTATTTGTATGTTCCTCTCCCTCTCTTTGTCTGTTTGTCAGGGTTGTTGTTTGCAAGTCCCAGTGTTTGTCTTTGTTGGTTTGTAAGTCTGAAGTGCCTGATTTATCGGTTTGTATGTCTGAATCTATGTATTTGTATGTGTCTCTCACTCAATTCGCTTGTGTGTCTGGGCGGGTGTTCGCTTGTCCAATTTTCTGTCTTTGTTGGTCTGTATGTCTGAAGTTGCTGGTTTTCACGGTTTGTATGTCTGAATCTATGTATTTGTATGTGTATCTCACTCTTTTTGCTTGTGTGTCTGGGCGGGTGTTTGCTTATTCCACTGTCTGTCTTTGTTGTTTTATATGTCTTAATCTATGTGTTTGTATGTGTTTTGTCTCCGTAGTCCTATGTGCCTGGACAGGTGGCTACTTGTCCTAGTGCATGTCTTTGTCGGTTTGTATGCATAGATATATTTTTTTGTATAAGTTTTTTGTCTCTCTCACTCTCTAGGCCTGTTTGTCGGGGAGGGTGCTTGTATGTCTCAGTGCCTGTCTTTGTCGGTTTGTATGTCCGAGTCTATGTGTTTGTATGTCTCTCTCACTCTCTAAGTCTGTGTGTCTGGGCGGGGTACTTGCATCTCCCTGTGCCTGTCTTTTTCGGTTTGTATATCTGAATCAATATATGTGTATATGTTTTTTGTCTCTCTTATTCTCTTTGCGCGTATGTCTGTGCGGGTGTTAGCTTGTTCCAATACCTGTCTTTGTTGGTTTTTATTTATAAATCTTGTCAGTTTTTATATTTAAACCAATATATTTGTATGTCTTTTTTTCTCTCTTATTCTCATTGCGTGTGTGTCTGGACGGGATGTTTGCTTGTTCCACTGCCTGTCTTTGTCGGTTTGTATGTATAACTCTATTTGTTTGTATATGGGTTTGTCTCTCTCACTCTCTAGGTCTGTGCGGTTTGTATGTATAAATGTATTTGTTTGTTTATGTTTTTATCTCTCTCACTCTCTACGCATGTGTGTCTGGGCGGGTGCTTGCTTCTCCCAGTGTCAGTCTTTATCGGTTTGTATGTCGGAGTTTATGTGTTTGTATGTGTTTTTTGTCTCTCTTACTCTCTTGCATGTATGTCTGGGCGGGTGTTTGCTTGTTCCACTGCCTGTCTTTGTCCGTTTGTATGTATAAATATATTTGTTTGTAGACGTTTTTGTCTCTCTCTCTCTCTAGGCATGTGTGTCTAGGTGGGTACTTGTCTGTCCCATTGCATGTCTTTGTTGGTTTGTCTTTGTCGGTTTGTATGTCTGAGCTTGTGTGTTTGTATGTGTTTTTGTCTCTCTCTCACTCTCTAAGCTTGTGTGTTTGGGAAGGTACTCGCTTGTCTCAGTGTCTGTTTTTGTCAGTTTATATTGTTTGAATGGGTTGTATTTGTTGGTTTGTATGTCTAAAGTGCCTATCTTTCTCTGATTGTATGTCTGAATTTATGTATTTATATGTGTTTTTCACTCTCTTTGCCTGTGTTTGTCTGGGTAGGTGTTTGCTTATCCCAGTGTCTGTGTCTGTCGGTTCGTATGTCTGAATCTATGGATTTGTATGTGTATCTCCCTCTTTTTGCCTATGTGGCTGGGCTGGTGTTAGCTTATCCCAATTCATGTCTTTTTTGGATTGTATGTCTGGATCTTTGTGTTTGTATGCATTTTTTGTCTCTTAATCTCTTTGCATGTGTGTCTGAGCGGGTGTTTGTTTGTACCACTGCCTGTCTTTGTCAGTTTGTATGTCTGAATCTATGTATTTGTATGTGTTTTTCACATTCTTTGTCTGGGCTGTTGTGTTAGTTTGTATGTTTTATGTCGGAATCTATGTATTTCTATGTGTTTTTGTCCCTCCCACTCTCTTTGCCTATGTGTCAGAGCTGGTGTTTGCATGTCACAGTGCATGTCTCTGTCGGTTTGTATGTCTTAATCTATATATTTGTATGGGTGTTTGTCTCTCTCACTCTCTTTGTCTGTTTTCCTGGTTGGGTGTTCTGAATCTATGTGTTTGAAGACGTTTTTAAAAATAAATAAATTAAAATATATGAGAAGAATTATCTTAAACATTGATTACATGTATCTATTTTAAAGATGCTTCAGATACCTTACTAAAATAAATAAAAAAACGACTACTTGTAACAAAAATAAACAAATTAAAATATATACGAAGATTTATCTTAAATTGTACTTACATGTATCTATTCTAAAGATTCTTCAGATACCTTAATAAAGTAAATTAAAAAAAACAAGTACTTCTAGCAAAAATAAATAAATTAAAATATATGCGAATAATTATCTTAAATATTACCCACATGTATCTATTCTACATATGATTAAGATACTTTAATAAAATAAATTTGAAAAAAACGACTACTTGTAACAAAAAAAAAATAAAATAAAATATATACGAAGAATTGTCTGAAAGATTACTTACATGTATCTTTTTTAAATTTGTTTCAGATATCTTAATAAAATAAATTTAAAAAAACGACTACTTGTAACAAAAATAAACTAATTAAAATATATGCGAAGAATTATGTTAAATATTACTTACATGTATCTATTCTAAAGATGCTTCAATTACCATAAAAAAGCCCATCATGTTGCCGCAGACCTCTGAGCTGTATTCTATAAAATATATATTTCCTCGCTAAAGATATCTGAATAATATATGATTCACCTATACCAAACTTCCTTAACAGCTCTCCGAAACTATACCTAGTGGAGGAAAATAGTACCCCCATTTTTATTATTATTAAACAGTTTCAATCAAATAAACGAGAATATTAAAAAAAAAGTCATGTCGTTAGCCGAAATTTACATTAGGAGAAAAATAAGGTTTTTTAGGCGTTATTTATAAGCCCAAACTCATCAAATCAGTAAATTCAGTTACTAAATTTGTCCAACATTCTCTTCATTTCTCTCAATATCTCTTAATCTCTCAATCTCTCTTAATATCTCTTAATTTCTCAATCTCTCTTAATCTCTCAATCTCTCTTAATCTTTCAATATCTCTTAATTTCCTGATCTCTCTTAATCTCTCAATCTCTTTTAATCTCTCTCAATCCCTCTCAATCTGTTTCGCCCAATTAATCCTCCAAAATGTCTCATTCATGTTCGCCCCAATAACCCCCCCAAAAAGTTTCAATCTGTTTCACCCAAATAATCCCGTTTGTTTTGGGAACTGTGCACTGACACATTTAAAATTTTCAGAAAACCATTCTTGCGTTAAATACATTCAATCTCTATTAATCCCCTTGTATGCTTCATCTCTCCCCCAAGTGAAGCAATAATCATTCCCCTCTGAATCTGTTGCACTTAGAAACATCTTAAATCTAGGTTATCCAAGATATGTATTCAAGAGTCAAGATGCGTTACAAAGGTTTCGAAATAAAAATACTTCCTGAATTTATCGTTAAGCCTAAAGAAAATGAATCCTTATTAAAATATAATTTATATCTCTTTAGAGTTCCCGCATAATTCCTAGAAATCAAGTGATGTCATTTCCGACTCCCTGATTGATCTAGATGTTGCTTTAACCTAAAACCGTGATCATTATAAACAAAATCTTAAGGCGGAATTTTGATGTAAGTTAAACCTTACTAAATCCATTGACCTAGGAATAGGGGTCAATAATCTTGTACCGTTAGTATTTCCGGCTCCCGTGATTGGTCTAGAAAGAGGGTGTGATCTTGTGTATCTAGTATTGTAGCCCTCTGATTGGCTGTAAGCTTGTAAGCTTAGCAGTTTTACCTGGCCTCTACTAACGCTTTCTATAAGAACCTTAAATGCCCCCAGGGCATGCCTTACAGCCTTTCCCCTAAGGGCTGTGGGGAGGGGGTATCCTCAAAGACACAATTTTCAGAACGTTCAACTACGTTGAAAAATATGGCTATCTTCAAATTATGATTGGATATGTTTGGGGAAATGGTGGGTGTAAAAGGGGGTTATTGCCCTTCAATCAATTTCTGCTATTAAAAAGAGCACTAGCCCTTTCAATTTCTTATTTAATGAGGCCCTTTTGAAGTTTCTACGACGAAATTTCCATAGGATCCTTATATGCCCCCAGAGCATAAATTACAAACCTTGCCTTAAGGGGTGGGGGTGGGGGGTTATCATCCTCATACACCTAATTTCCAGAACTTTCAAATACGTTGAACAAAATGACTGCATCAACATTTTGATTGGATGGATTTGGGGAAATGGTGGGCGTGATAGGGGGGTTAGTTTCCCTCCAATCACTTTCGACTATTAGAAAGGGCAATAGCCCTTTCAATTTCCTATTGAATGAGCCCTTTTTGAAGTTTCTACGACAAAACTTTCTACAAAATCCTTATATGTCCCCAGATAATAAATTACAACCCTTGACTGCAAGACTTAATTTCCAAAACTTTTAACTACGTTGAACAAAATGCTATATCAAAATTTTGATACAATGTGTTTGGGGAAATGGTGGGCGTGAGAGGGGGCGGGGTAAGTTGCCCTCCAATCACTTTCGACTATTAAAAAGGGCACTAGCTCTTTCAATTTACAATTGAATGCACCCTTTTTAAAGTTTCTACGACAAAGTCATCTATAAAAACCTTGTATGCCCCCAGTGCATAACTTACAACCTTTGCCCTGAGGACTAGGGGGGGGGGGGGGCATCCTCAAAGAAATAATTTCCAGAACTTTCAACTAAGTTGAAAACATGGCTATCTTCAAATTTTGATTGGATGGGGGTAAGAGGGAGGTTATTGCTCTTGAATCAATTTCTACTATTAAAAAGGGTACTAGCCCTTTCAATTTCAAATCGAACCAGCTCTTTTTAAATTGTATACTAAAAACCTTTCTATAAAATCCTTATATGCCCCAGGAGCATAAATTACAACCTTTTCCTTGAGGGGTGTGGGGGGAGGGAGGGGGGTCAATATCTACCGAATCATATTATTGAGTTAGGACTAACGTGAATACACCATTCGATGCCTTTTTTATGCTGATTACGAATATAATAAGCATTTTTATCGGAAATGAATTTCAGCCCCGGAGACAATTGATTGTTATCGGAGACAATCCGATAACAATCAAACTGGAAAGCGATCAGCCTTTAAAAGTGCTTTATGCAAAATGAAATTCTGAAATGCCATTTAGACTTGTGTTTTTTATTCAGTTACCCTTTCACCGTTACTAGGAAAGGGTCGTCCAATTTTAGTTTGGTGTTTTTATTTTAAGGTTTTGTTTTTATATTTTTATTAGTTTTATTCTGCACTGACGACGGTCAAGCGGAGGTCTTGACCAAAATAGTTGCATAATTTTTTCAATTTTTTCACTGGCTGTTAATTTGTCCTCGTTTCCTTTCTTCGCGATTTTTTGTTTATCCCTGATTATATTTCGAAATGAAGCTATTAAGTGGATTAATCGATTAAATAAAGTCATTTAATCGATTAGTAAGACTTGTAAGTTTTGGACCGCACGTTAAGGATTTAAGTGTGGAATAGAGTATTTTTCAAGTAATTATGATAATTATTTCAAGGTAGAGTTTAAATTACTTTTCAACTTGATGAGGTTCAAAAATCTGTCTATCTAAAAATAATGAAGCCTATCATTTATAATTTTTTCATACGTTCTTTTGCTCTTTCAGCCTAAATATAACAGAAGTCCAAAGTCTTGCTCAAATAATTTAATCTAAGATCAAGGATCCGGTTCCACATTCTTCACTGAGTTTTAGTTCTAAAACTAATGAAAAAAGAAAATATGAAAGACCTATCATGTAAACCTTCACCCAACACTAGTTTAAGTGACGAAACCTGGTAATTAATTGATTATAACTTTCTCTCTATTTAAATATACTAAGTTCTTGTTCAACATGGTCCGGGTTAAAGAAATAAAAATGGGGAGCTTCTGATTGATTTTGCCGTATGAAATGACCTAGTATTTGGTAGATCTCGGTTTTCTCACCGAGTTGCGCACAAGTATTCGTGGACGTCACCACAATGAATGACCAAAATCATATTGATTACTGCATTATAAGCAGAAAACGGCAATCGAGTCTACGAGTCTACTTATAAATGCTGTACTTTTATAACTTCAATAAATCAAATAATATTAACATTTTCATTACTATATATATATATATATATATATATATATATATATATATATATATATATATATATATATATATATATATATATATATATATATATATATATATATATATATATATATATATATATATATATATATATATATATATATATATATATATATATATATATATATATATATATATATATTTTGGGAGGGGGGGGCGTCATCCTCAAAGACATCAATTCCAGATTTTTCAACTATGTTTAAAAAATTTCAATCTTCAAATTTTGATTGGATGTGTATGGGGATATGATGGGCGTGAGAGGGGTATAGTTGCACTCCAATCACTTTCGACTATTAAGAAGGGCACTAGCCCTTTCAATTTTCAGTCAAATGAGTCATTTTAGAAGTTTCTACGACACCGCTTTCTATAAGAACTTTATGTGCCCCCAGGGCATAGCTTGCTACCCTTGCCCTGAGGGGGTTTCTGAGGGGTTTATAATCCTGAAAGACCTAAGTTCCAGAATTTCAACTACGTTGAACAAACTGGCTATCTCAAAACACTGATTGGATGTGTTTGGGGAAATGGTGGGCTTGAGAGGGGTGTTAGTTGCCCCATAATCATTTCAACTATTAAAAATTCAACTATTAAAAAGGACACTTGCCCTTTTAATTTTGAATTGAATGAGCCCTTTTTGAGGTTTCTAAGACAATACTTTCTATAAAAAAAACTTTTATGCCCCTAGGGCATAGCTTACAACCCTTGCCTTAAGGGCTGTGGGGGGTTTCCATCCTCAAAGACCTATTATTCCAGAATTTTTTTTACTACTTTGAATGAAATAGCTATCTCTAAATTTGGATCTGATGTGCTTGGGGAACTGTTGGGCGTGAGAGGGGGTTTAGTTACCCTCCATTCACTTTCGACTATTGAAAAGGGCACTAGCCCTTTGAATTTCCAATCAAATGAACCCTTTTCGAAGTTTCTACGACAATACTTTCTCTAAAAGCCTCATATGCCCCTAGGCCATAACCTTATACGCCCCCAGGACATGACTTACAACCCTTGCCCTGAGGGCTTGGGGGGAAAGATTGTCATTCTCAGCCTTTTTTTCCAGATCTATGAACTACGTTGAAAAAATGGCTATCTCAGAATTTTAATTGGATATGTTTGAGAAAAAGGTGCGCGTGGAAGGGGTGTTAGTTGCCTTCCAATCACTTTCGGCTATTAAAAAGGGCACAGGCCCTTCCAATTCCCAATCGAACGAGCCATTTTAGAAGTTTCTACGACAACTCCTTCGATACAAAGTGCCCTAGCCTAAACAAACAAATAAATAATACATTGTGCCAAAATCGTTCTTTACTTAGGCAGCGCTATTGCGCTCCCTATGATTAATAAAAATCCTTTATTTAAAATATTTTTTCGCTAAAAAATACTTTAAAGGTTAACTGAAATAATAGTTACTGTTCTTGAGTCACTGTTAGGTGTAAAAATTTTTTCATCCAGCGGTTTTGTTTCAAAACACGATTTTTAGCTGTTTGTTAATATGGGTTGCAGTTCAACTCTAAATAGATTGCAGCTACAGCTTCACACACCTCCACATACCTTTCAGTTAGAGTTTGTCCTTTATTGTAATTATATAACTGTATCTACCTGTTTTATATTATCAAAAACCTTATTTTGATCTTTGTATGCAAGATGATGTTAATAACATTTGCTATTCTAGTGTTTTATAAAAATGCAGTTTTTGGTAAAAATTGATTTTAGTTTAAAAACTTTTTTAACTAAAAAAGGTTCTTAAATACATAGATTTAAAAAAAAAGTATTTGAAATGATTCATTAAACTTATTGATGAGTGTAATGACTTAGATAAATTTAGAGAGCTCTATGATGTTCCAGTGCCCTGCTGGCTACGGAAGAAAAAAGGTACTTTCGATGCAGAATGCCATGGTTGCAGCTAGACCCCGGCGCCGTGCCGGTGAATCGACCGAACGCCGCCAATGAGAGGCCTGGTCGAACGCCACCGAAGTGTCGTAATGCCGCCGGTGCGCCGCAGGCACGCCGCCGCCGGCAGAGGTGGCGGCGTTCGGTCGACTTTAAATTAATTTTGCGTCAACCGCAAAGTCGGAGCTTTTCCTTCCCGTGTTGTTTAGTATTTTGATTTTCCTGATTAGAAATCAAGCAGAGCTTGCACTATCCCCGAATTTTTTGTGTATTTCGCCGAAAAAAAAATTGGTTCCCCAAATCCCCGAAAACCACGCAATCACGGTGCCAACCCTAGCGATTTATTACCAGTTACTTTCCCTGCCAAATATTACTTTGCATACCATAATTCTTCACTAATCTCTTGTTCGTTAATTTTTGTCTCTTTTGTTACTTTGCATGAAAACCAGACAGATGCAATATGCAATTGCAAATATTACAATATATACAGTTCTTAATATGTTGACAAAAAAAAGTATCGTCCTTATGAAATGAGTTTAAATCATTTCGAATGCAGTTTCCCGATCGCTATTCCTTACATCATTCGTAGTCAAGAATTTTATTTTCAAGTTGAATAGAATTACAGAACGCATTCACTACTATACAGCTTCAGCCTTCAGTTCGATTTTGAAATTGACAGCCGAAAGATTGTTTCGACAGCTATTGAGACAAAATTTAGCTATAGACTAAGCTATGTACAAGGTTAGGGAATTAAAGATCGAACCGGAAGTTACCCCAAAAATATGATTCATAAATAAATTGTAAATTATTGCCTATAGGGGGGGGGATAGGGGGCTATCATTTTCAAATGATAATACCTCATTTCTTTTTGAAAGCAGGGATTCCAAAAAGATAATTATTTTTTTCGATTAAAGTGGAGGCGGAAGAAAATGATATCAAATTTCCTGGGAAACCATTGAAATATTTTTATAGACCTAAGGTCCCATGTTGGGACTTGTACACTGTCTTGTGTATTTGCGATCCTTCATAGGCTGCTGGCCCCATTTTTGATTTTGTACTCCCTTTTAATTAGC
Source organism: Artemia sp. Qi Xiang Cuo (assembly GCF_049724085.1). Taxonomy (NCBI): domain Eukaryota; kingdom Metazoa; phylum Arthropoda; class Branchiopoda; order Anostraca; family Artemiidae; genus Artemia; species Artemia sp. Qi Xiang Cuo. The sequence goes on from NC_142805.1 coordinate 40,811,012, forward strand.
TTCTTTGGATCTCATTGAATGCCATGGCGAATCTATGACTCAGTTTTCCAATAATTTGAGGTATATCTGAATAATTTCGACCTTTTTGTTGTTGTCTTTGTACCCCTATACTCATTCCCTCAATTTTTTTTTTTTTAAGGAAGCTGTTTAACGTTATTTTGCGTGTTTGTTTGAACCATATAATGACCTAGTTAATTATTAAGTAAATTATTTTTCTAATGAAAGTTGAGACGGTATCCTATCAAGGTGGTATCCAGAGGATGGGGGTAGGGAGGTATTACATTTAAATGATAATATCTCGAAATTTTTTTTTATTGAAAGCAGGGATCCCAAAAAGTTGATTTTTTTCTTAACTTAAAGCAGAGACGGCATCCTATCAAGGTGGTATCCAGAGGGGGGGGGGGTAGTGAGCTATCACTTTTAATTGATAATACCTCGATTTTTTTTTTGAAAGCAGGGATGCCAATAAGTTAATATTTTTTTTATTTAAAGCAGAGGCGGTATCCTATCAAGATGGTATCCAGAAGGGGGAGGGGGTAGGGAGTTATTATATTTAAGTGATAGTACCTTGATTTTTTTTTATTGAAAGCAGGGATTCCAAAAAGTTGAAAAGTTGACAAAAATTAACAAGATTTTTCTTAGTTATACTTGATTCAGCACTTGCATGGTTTTATTGTCCAAAGGGAAAGGGACATATGCGTCCAACCCGTTTTTTCTTATTGATGTAACGAGTTTACTTTGAAAACATTCATTCATAAGTACCACGCAGATTAACACTAAAACGAATCGGTGTGACAAAAGCAATATCGACATCCCCACCTAGCGTTGCGCTCGAGTGACAATGGCGCCCTTGGTCCAGGGCCCAAGTAACATTAAAAGGCCAGGTCATAATAAAAGCTTTCAATTTGGGAGGTTCAAGGAGGAGTCTTTGACAGTCTTATGACCTCAGGGTACTAGATGTTGCAACGTTCTTACTTATCTACAGTGGTTTAAAAAAGTCGATCCCCCCTCAAATGATTACCAAAAATATGCACAAATATAACAAATATAACATTTGGAATATTATAACACTTTTTTCAAAGCTTTGAAGAAAAGCAAAAAATGGCTAAATACCCCTAACTACGCTTGAGAGCTATTTTACAAAGAAACTCTTTGGAGATTTCCATGGAAATGACCATGGCAGAAGCTTTGAGCCTGGCCGGGGGTTAAAGAGATGTCTTTGAGTATTTTGACCACAGGTGACTTATTGTTGCGACTTTTATAAATTTGGTAATTTTTGTGAGCATTTGGAAATCAAAGCTTAAACTCAATAACTGATACTAAGTTCCTAACATTTTGCTTAGATTAAAAGTGACGAACTAAGATGAAAATCTCAACATCTTCCTGGAGCTACTTCAGTCTGCTTATTATTTCATTTAATCACATTTAAAACGGATGAAATTTTCATTTTTTACCTAAGAAAATAGCTGGCACTCCATTTTTCTTCATACCGAATAAACCATTAAGTGTTTTTTGTTTCATTGTAATTTAAGTGTTCTCATGTGAAGTGTTCGTCATGTATTTTTCAATTTGATAAATTTACTCCGTTTAGATGCAGTTTATAATAATTTGATTGATATTAGGTATTTATTAGTTTATAATTTGGAATGAATCCCCAAAAGAAAAAATGAATAATATCCAGTTTATAATAATTTAATAAGTTAATATATTTAATAATTTTTGTTTCATTGTAATTTAAGTGTTCTCATGTGAAGTGTTCGTCATGTATTTTTCAATTTGATAAATTTACTCTGTTTAGATGCAGTTTATAATAATTTGATTGATATTAGGTATTTATGAGTTTATAATTTGGAATGAATCCCCAAAAGAAAAAATGAATAATATCCAAAAGAGCAGCCAAAAGCAATAAAAAAGCTGCAGTTCAGCCTTAGCCTACATGACATATATTCTATAAAGGAGCCAAAATAAACTTTAAAATCTATTTTTTTAAAATTGTTATTAAAAACCAGTTTTTAATACAAAAAGGCTTTTTAGGAATCCAAAAGAGCAAGAAAAAAAAAAAAAAAAAAAAACAATAAATATCAAAGTCACCCATTTCAACTGTTTTAAAGGTGACAAAATAGATATAGGCAAAGGGCATTATGAAAAAATTAAGCTTCTAAGTTCAAACTTATATTCAAAGTTTTTACCCAGATAAAGGACAGAATTTGTGATACGATGGTTGAAGTTTTATATGCAGTATCTCTTGCTGAAAAGAACTACTAATTTTGATGATTATTTATGTTCAGAATACATAGCTAATAGAAACTTTAGCTACTCGTATTATGCAAGGGTTCTGAAACGCCACAGCCACTTCGCTTCTACCAGATTTCTACTTCTCTTGATGAATAATGAAGAAGACCAGTTTCCAGCCAGCGACTTGTGAATTTTTGAACTCATGAACAGGCTCGAATCTGTTGTGAATTTAAGCTGTGATTTGAGAAATACTGATGAAAACATTAATGTATGCGGTCAACATTGATCGCGCCGGTGGCGCGCCGCCGACACCATACCGGTGGCAAGCCACCGACATCTAACTTGCGGCACGGCCAGGAGCGCTGTTTTTGGCCCCTCCGCCGCCGGTCTTCCCTCATCGGCGCGGTGCCGGGGTCTAGTTGCAGCCACTTGTCTTTGTTTTTAAAGCCAGTAGATTTTCCTCGTTAATCGAGCCATGGGACGGTAACTTTTCTATATAGAGGTTTTGGGCAAGGCGGTTCTAATAGGCATCAGATCAAAACTTTTTGTATGATCTGATACTATTTTTTACGAGTTATGAGCTACTATATTTCTTGTTATTGAACGTGATCGTCTCTTACTTGGTGGCTAGCTACTGCTTCAGCCCTGATTATATTTCGAAATGAAGCTATTAAGTGGATTAATAGATTAAATAAAGTCATTTAATAGATTAGTAAGACTTGTAAGTTTTGGACCGCACGTTAAGGATTTAAGTGTGGAATAGAGCATTTTTCAAATAATTATGATAATTATTTCAAGGTAGAGTTTAAATTACTTTTCCAGTTGATGAGGTTCAAAAATCTGTGTATCTAAAAATAATGAAGCCTATCATTTATAATTTTTTCATACGTACTTTTGCTCTTTCAGCCTGAATATAACAGAAGTCCAAAGTCTTGATCAAATAATTTAATCTAAGATCAAGGATCCAGTTCCACATTCTTCACTGAGTCTTATTTCTAAAACTAATGAAAAAAGAAAACTTGAAAGACCTATCATGTAAACCTTCACCCAAAACTAGTTTAAGTGACAAAACCTGGTAATTTATTGATTGTAACTTTCTCTCTCTCTCTCTCTCTCACTCTCTCATACACATATATATATATATATATATATATATATATATATATATATATATATATATATATATATATATATATATATATATATATATATATATATATATATATATATATATATATATATATATATATATATATATATATATATATATATATATATATATATATATATATATATATATATATATATATATATATATATATATATATATATATATATATATATATATAGAATCGAAATACTAAACCACACGAGAAGGAAAAGCTCCGACTTTACGGTTGACGCAATAAAGAATTGCCGCAAAATTAATTTAAAATCGACCGAACGCCGCCGCCACTGCCGGCGGCGGCGTGCCTGCGGTGCGCCGGTGGCGTTCGACCAGACCTCTCGTCGGCGGCGTTCGGTCGATCCGCCGGCGCGGCGCCGGGGTCTAGCTGCAACCATGGCATTCTGCATCGAAAGTAGCTTTTTCTTCCGTAGCCAGCAGGGCATTGGAACATCATAGAGCTCTCTAAATTTATCCAAGTCATTACACTCATCAATAAGTTTAATGAATCATTTCAAATTATTTTTTTGAAATCTATGTATTTAAGAATCTTTTGTAATTAAAAGAGTTTTTAAACTAAAATCAATTTTTACCAAAACCGTATTTTTACAAAACACTAGAATAGCAAATGTTATTAACATCATCTTGCATAAAAAGATCAAAATAAGGTTTTTGATAATATAAAAACATGTAGATATAGTTATATAATTACAATAAAGGACACACTCTAACTGAAAGGTATGTGGGGGTGTGTGAAGCTGTAGCTGCAATCTATTTAGAGTTGAACTGCAACCCATATTAACAAATAGCTAAAAATCGTGTTTTGAAACAAAACCGCTGGATGAAAATTTGTTTTCACCTAACACTGACTCAAGAATAGTAACTATTATTTCAGTTAACCTTTAAAGTATTTTGTAGCGAAAATAAATTTTAAATAAAGGATCTTTATTAATCATAGGGAGCGCAATAGCGCTGCCTAAGTAAAGAACGATTTTGGCACAATGTATTATTTATTTGTTTGTTTAGACTAGGGCGCTTTGTATCGAAGGAGTTGTCGTAGAAACTTCTAAAATGGCTCGTTCGATTGGGAATTGGAAGGGCCTGTGCCCTTTTTAATAGCCAAAAATGATTGGAAGGCAACTAACACCCCTTCCACGCGCACCTTTTCCTCAAACACATCCAATCAAAATTCTGAGATAGCCATTTTTTCAACGCAGTTCATAGATCTAGAATAAAAGGCTGAGGATGACAATCCCCCCAAGCCCTCAGGGCAAGGGTTGTAAGTTATGTCCTGGGGGCATATAAGGTTATGGCCTGGGGGCATATGAGGCTTTTAGAGAAAGTATTGTTGTAGAAACTTCAAAAAGGGCTCATTCGACTGGAAATTCAAAGGGCTAGTGCCCTTTTCAACAGTCGAAAGTGAATGGATGGTAACTAAACCCCCTCTTACGCCAACATTTCCCCAAACACATCCGATGCAAATTTAGAGATAGCTATTTTATTGAAAGTAGTAAAAACAATTCTGGAAAATAGGTCTTTGAGGATGGAAACCCCCCACAGCCCTTAAGGCAAGGGTTGTAAGCTATGCCCTAGGGGCATAAAAGGTTTTTTATAGAAAGTATTGTCGTAGAAACTTCAAAAAGGGCTCATTCAATTCACAATTACAAGGGCAAGTGTCCTTTTTAATAGTTGAATTTCTAATAGTTGAAATTATTGGGGGGGGGGGCAACTAACACCCCTCTCAAGCCCACCATTTCCCCAAACACATCCAATCAGTGTTTTGAGATAGCCATTTTGTTCAACGTAGTTGAAATTCTGGAACTTAGGTCTTTGAGGATTATAAACCCCTCAGAAACCCCCTCAGGGCAAGGGTAGCAAGCTATGCCCTGGGGGCACATAAAGTTCTTATAGAAAGCGGTGTCGTAGAAACTTCTAAAGTCACTCCTTTGACTGAAAATTGAAGGGATAGTGCCCTTCTTAATAGTAGAAAGTGATTGGAGTGCAACTATACCCACTCTCACGCCCACCATATCCCCATACACATCCAATCAATATTTGAAGATAGAAATTTTTTAAACATAGTTGAAAAATCTGGAAATGATGTCTTTGAGGATGACGCCCTCTCCCTTCCAAAATATCTATATGATATATATATATATATATATATATATATATATATATATATATATATATATATATATATATATATATATATATATATATATATATATATATATATATATATATATATATATATATATATATATATATATATAAAAAAAAACATATACATATATATATATATATATATATATATATATACATATACACATATATATATATATATATATATATATATATATATATATATATATATATATATATATATATATATATATATATATATATATATATATATATATATATATATATATATATATATATATATATATAAAAAAAAATATATATATATATATATATATATATATATATATATATATATATATATATATATATATATATATATATATATATATATATATATATATATATATATATATATATATATATATATATATATATATATATATATATAGTAATGAAAATGTTAATATTATTTGATTTATTGAAGTTATAAAAGTAAAGCATTTATAAGTAGACTCGTAGACTCGATTGCCGTTTTCTGCTTATAATGCAGTAATCAATATGATTTCGGTCATTTATTGTGGTGACGTCCTCGAATACTTGTGCGCATCTCGGTGAGAAAACCGCGATCTACCAAATACTAGGTCATTCCATACGGCAAAATCAATCAAAAGCTCCCCATTTTTATTTCTTTAACCCGGACCATGTTGAAAAAGAACTTGGTATATTTAAATAGAGAGAAAGTTACAATCAATTAATTACCAGGTTTCGTCACTTAAACTAGTGTTGGGTAAAGGTTTACATGATAGGTCTTTCATGTTTTCTTTTTTCATTAGTTTTAGAACCAAAACTCAGTGAAGAATGTGGAACTGGATCCTTGATCTTAGATTAAATTATTTGAGCAAGACTTTGGACTTCTGTTATATTTAGGCTGAAAGAGCAAAAGAACGTATGAAAAAATTATAAATGATAGGCTTCATTATTTTTAGATAGACAGATTTTTGAACCTCATCAAGTTGAAAAGTAATTTAAACTCTACCTTGAAATAATTATCATAATTATTTGAAAAATACTCTATTCCACACTTAAATCCTTAACGTGCGGTCCAAAACTTACAAGTCTTACTAATCCATTAAATGACTTTATTTAATCTATTAATCCACTTAATAGCTTCATTTCGAAATATAATCAGGGCTGAAGCAGTAGCTAGCCACCTAGTAAGAGACGATCACGTTCAATAACAAGAAATACAGTAGCTCATAACTCGTAAAAATAGTATCAGATCATACAAAAAGTTTTGATCTGATGCCTATTAGAACCGCCTTGCCCAAAACCTCTAGACAGAAAAGTTACCGTCCCATGGCTCGATTAACGATGAAAATCTACTGGCTTTAAAAACAAAGAAAAGTGGCTGCAACCATGGCATTCTGCATCGAAAGTACCTTTTTTTTCCATAGCCAGCAGGGCACTGGAACATCATAGAGCTCTCTAAATTTATCTAAGTCATTACACTCATCAATAAGTTTAATGAATCATTTCAAATGATTTTTTTGAAATCTATGTATTTAAGAACCTTATGTAATTAAAAAAGTTTTTAAACTAAATTAAATTTTTACCAAAAACCGCATTTTTACAAAATACTAGAATAGCAAATGTTATTAACATCATCTTGCATACAAGGATCAAAATAAGGTTTTTGATAATATAAAAACATGTAGATATAGTTATATAATTACAATAAAGGAAAAACTCTAACTGAAAGGTATGTGGGGGTGTGTGAAGCTGTAGCTGCAATCTATTTAGGGTTGAACTGCAACCCATATTAACAAACAGCTAAAAATCGTGTTTTGAAACAAAACCGCTGCATGAAAAAATTTTTACACCTAACAATGACTCAAGAATAGTAACTATTATTTCAGTTAACCTTTAAAGTATTTTTTTCTGCGAAAAAAAATTAAATAAAGGATCTTTATTAATCATAGGGAGCGCAATAGCGCTGCCTAAGTAAAGAACGATTTTGGCACAATGTATTATTTATTTGTTTGATTAGACTAGGGCACTTTGTATCGAAGGAGTTGTCGTAGAAACTTCTAAAATGGCTCGTTCGATTGGGAATTGGAAGGGCCTGTGCCCTTTTTAATAGCCAAAAGTAATTGGATGGCAAATAACACCCCTTCCACGCGCACCTTTTCCTCAAACACATCCAATCAAATTTTTGAGATAGCCATTTTTTCAACGTAGTTCATAGATTTGGAATAAAAGGCTGAGGATGACAATCCCCCCCCAAGCCCTCAGGGCAAGGGTTGTAAGTCATGTCCGGGGGGCATATAAGGTTATGGCCTGGGGGCATATGAGGCTTTTAGTGTAAGTATTGTCGTAGAAACTTCGAAAAGGGTTCATTTGATTGGAAATTCAAAGGGCTAGTGCCCTTTTCAATAGTCGAAAGTGAATGGAGGGTAACTAAACCCCCTCTCACGCCCAACATTTCCCCAAACACATCAGATCCAAATTTAGAGATAGCTATTTCATTCAAAGTAGTAAAAAAATTCTGGAAAATAGGTCTTTGAGGATGGAAACCCCCCACAGCCCTTGAGGCAAGTGTTGTAAGATATGCCCTAGGGGCATGAAAGGTTTTTTTTATAGAAAGTATTGTGGTAAAAACTTCAAAAAGTCCTCATTCAATTCATAATTAAAAGGGCAAGTGCCCTTTTTAATAGTTGAAATGATTGGGGGGCAACTAACACCTCTCTCAAGCCCACCATTTCCCCAAACACATCCAATCAGTGTTTTAAGATAGCCATTTTGTTCAACGTATTTGAAATTCGGGAACTTAGGTCTTTGAGGATTATAACCCCCTCAGAAACCCCCTCAGGGCAAGGGTTGCAAGTTATACCCTGGGGGCACATAAAGTTCTTATAGAAAGCGTTGTCGTAAAAACTTCTAAAATTACTTATTTGACTGAAAATTGAAAGGGCTAGGGCCCTTCTTTATAGTCAAAAGTGATTGAAGTGCAAGTATACCCCCTCTCATACCCACCCTATCCCCATAAACATCCAATCAAAATTTGAAGATAGAAATTTTTTAAACATAGTTGAAAAATCTGGAAATGATGTCTTTGAGGATAAACCCTCAGGGCAAATGTTGTAAGCTATGTCATGGGGGCATATAAGGTTTTTATAGAAAGTGTTTTTGTAGAAACTTCAAAAAGGGCTCATTCAATTTTAAATTGAAAGGACTAGTGCCATTTTTAATTGTCCACATAATAAGAATGGGGGGGCCGCTCCATAAGGAGTTGGACCAACGGTGAACTAGTTGCTATTGCTCAGAAGCTAAACCAGTGTATATCCTAGTGAAAAATACGTTTTTAATCATCAGACTATTATTAGACTTACATCAGGCATCATTCAATTCAATACTATTCTGTCGGTACGATTGAAAAAGAGCATTTAAGAAGATTATTGAAGTTTTACACTCTCATAGGGAATCTAATCTTCATGTAACATTAAAGGAACTTGGTAAAGAGTTGACCCTGTACAATTTGACCACGCTTCTGGATTAGGATTTCTTCAACAGTACTTCAAGAGTCCATCCTTTTTCACCTGTTAGAGAAGAACTCTCAGAAGAACTCAAGAAGAAGAACTCTCATAGGGAATCTAATCTTCATGTAACATTAAAGGAACTTGGTAAAGAGTTGACTCTGGATAATTTGGCTACGCTTCTGGATTAGGATTTCTTCAACAGTACTTCAAGAGTCAATCCCTTTTCACCTGTTAGAATATATTATTAAAATTCCCCATTATATTTTGCGCAATGTTCAACTTAAATATATAAAAGTAGAAGTGACCCTAAAGGTACAGAACGAACACCCTGCTGCCACCTACAATTTAGTTTAATGCTGACGGGACTCCTTATATGGGCATAGAGTCATTAGGGAGAATGATTGCGTAATGGGTCAATGACCTCTTTCACCAGGTGTGTTTTTGGCACGCCCTCAGCGAATGTCAATGTTGTTGTTGTTTCCGAGGCAAAATGCCAAGGTCAATGTTGTTTTGAACAGAGTCATTAGAGAGAACACTTGGTTAATGGGGTCAATGTTATTGTTGTTGTTTTGGACACGCTCTCAGCGAATGTCAAGGTCAATGTTGTTATTGTTATTCGAGCCAAATGTTGTTGTCGTTCGAAACAAAGTTAATGACATTTCCTTCCTGTTCGAGGCAGATGTTATGATCCGGAAATAGTATTTGATGTTGTTATTCGAGCCAGATGTTATGAGGTTCCGAGAAACAGTTAATGACATTTCCTTCCTGTTCGATGCAGATGTTATGATCCGGAAATAGTATTTGTTATTGTTATTCGAGCCAAATGTTATGAGGTTCCGAGAAACAGTTAATGACATTTCCTTCCTGTTCGAGGCAGATGTTATGATCCGGAAATAGTATTTGTTATTGTTTCCGAGCCAAATGTTACGAGTTCCCGGGACACAGTTAGATCCCCCGTCACCGCCAATCAGAGACTCGGTTACATCCCCCTTCACAGCCAATCAGAGGGCTTTGTTTACATCTCCTTCTAAGTCAATCAGGGGGGGGGCATAAATATTAGAAAAAGAGGATTGCAGGTTGGGTTAGTTTAGATTTTTAATTTATTATTTTATTACCTATTTAGTTTAGATTTTTAGTTTATTTTAAGTTTTTTTTATTACCTTTATTTTAGTTTAGTTTCAGTTTGGTTTAGTTTAGATTTTTAGTTTAGTTTTAGTTTAATGTTTAATTTTATTTTAGAGTTTTAGTTTAGATTTTTAGTTTATTTTAAGTTTAGATTTTAGTTAGTTTTAGTGTAGAATTTTTAGTTAGTTTAGTAGTTTAGATTTTAGTTAGTTTATTAGTTTAGATTTAGTTAGTTTAGTAGTTTAGTTTTTTAGTTTAGTATTAGTTAGTTTAGTTTCAGTTTAGAATTTTAGTTTAGCTAGAGGTTTAGTTAGAGTTATAGTTTAGATTTTTAGTTCGTTTAGTTTAGTTCTAGTTTAGTTTTAGTTTAGTGTTCAGTTTTAGTTTAGAATTTTAGTTAGTTTAAAAGTTTAGAGTTTAATTTTAGTTTAGTAGTTAAGTTTTGTTTTAGAGTTTTAGTTTAGATTTTAGTTTATTTTAAGTTTATTTATTTTAGTTCTAGTTTAGTTTTAGTTTAGTGTTATAATTTATATTTTTAGTTAGAGTTTTAATTTAGCAGTTTAGTTTAGATTTTAGTTAAGTATTATTTAGTTTAGTTTTAGTTTAGAGTTTTAGTTTAGCTAGAGTTTAGTTTAGATTTTTAGTTCGTTTAGTTTAGTTTTAGTTTAGTTTAGATTTTAAGTTTAGCAGTTTATTTTATTTTTAGTTTAGATTTTAGTTAGTTTATTAGTTTAGTTTTAGTTAGTTTAGTAGTTTATTTTTTTAGTTTAGTATTAGTTTAGTTTTAGTTTAGTTTAGATGTTTAGTTAGTTTAGTATTTTAGTGTTTATAGTTTAGTTTTAGTTTAGTTTAGATTTTTAGTTTAGTAGTTTAGTTTTATTTTAGTTTATACTTTTAGTTTAGTTCTATTTTAGTTTAATTTCAATGTTTATTTTTAAACTAGATTTTTAGTCTTATTTTAAGTTTAGTTTATTTTAGTTTTAGATTAGTGTTCAGTTTTAGTTTAAAGTTCAGTTTTATTTTAGAGTTTTAGCTAGATTTTCAGTTAGTTTAGTAGTTTAGATTTTAGTTAGTTTTAGTTTAGCTAGAGTTTTAGTTAGAGTTATAGTTTAGATTTTTAGTTAGTTTTGGTTTAGTTTAGTCTAGATCTTTAATTTATTATTTTATTACCTATTTAGTTTAGATTTTTAGTTTAGTTTTAGTTTAATTTTATTACCTTTATTTTAGTTTAGCTACAGTTTGCTAAAGAGTTTTAGTTTAGAGTTTTAGTTTATTTCAAGTTTATTTATTTTAGTTCTAGTTTAGTTTTAGTTTAGTGTTATAATTTATATTTTTAGTTAGAGTTTTAATTTAGCAGTTTAGTTTAGATTTTAGTTAAGTATTAGTTAGTTTAGTTTTAGTTTAGAGTTTTAGTTTATCTAGAGTTTAGTTTAGATTTTTAGTTCGTTTAGTTTAGTTTTAGTTTATTTTAGATTTTCAGTTTAGCAGTTTAGTTTAGTTTTATTTTAGATTTTAGTTAGTTTATTAGTTTAGTTTTAGTTAGTTTAGTAGTTTAGATTTTTAGTTGAGTTTTAGTTTAATTTTATTACCTTTATTTTAGTTTAGCTACAGTTTTCTAAAGAGTTTTAGTTTAGAGTTTTAGTTTATATATAGTTTAGTTTATATTTTTATTTATATTGTATTTGTAGTTTATTGTTATAATTTATATTTTTAGTTAGTGTTTTAATTTAGCAGTTTAGTTTAGATTTTAGTTAAGTATTAGTTAGTTTAGTTTTAGTTTAGAGTTTTAGTTTAGCTAGAGTTTAGTTTAGATTTTTAGTTCGTTTAGTTTAGTTTTAGTTTAGTTTATATTTTCAGTTTAGCAGTTTAGTTTAGTTTTAGTTTAGATTTTAGTTAGTTTATTAGTTTAGTTTTAGTTAGTTTAGTAGTTTAGTTTTTTAGTTTAGTATTAGTTTAGTTTTAGTTTAGTTTAGATTTTTATTTAGTTTAGTAGTTTATAGTTTAGAGTTTAGTTTTAGTTTAGTTTAAATTTTTAGTTAGTTTAGTAGTTTAATTTTAGTTTAGTTTAGATTTTTAGTTTAGTTCTAGTTTAGTTTTAGTTCAATGTTTAGTTTTCAATTAGATTTTTAGTTTGATTTTCAGTTTAGTTTATTTTAGTTTTAGATTAGTGTTCAGTTTTAGTTTAAAGTTCAGTTTTATTTTATAGTTTTATCTAGATTTTCATTTAGTTTAGTAGTTTAGATTTTAGTTAGTTTTAGTTTAGCTAGAGTTTTAGTTAGAGTTATAGTTTAGATTTTTAGTTAGTTTTGGTTTAGTTTAGTCTAGATCTTTAATTTATTATTTTATTACCTATTTAGTTTGATTTTCAGTTTAGTTTATTTTAGTTTTAGATTAGTGTTCAGTTTTAGTTTAAAGTTCAGTTTTATTTTAGAGTTTTAGCTAGATTTTCAGTTAGTTTAGTAGTTTAGATTTTAGTTAGTTTTAGTTTAGCTAGAGTTTTAGTTAGAGTTATAGTTTAGATTTTTAGTTAGTTTTGGTTTAGTTTAGTCTAGATCTTTAATTTATTATTTTATTACCTATTTAGTGTTTAGATTTTTAGTTTAGTTTTAATTTAATTTTATTACCTTTATTTTAGTTTAGCTACAGTTTGCTAAAGAGTTTTAGTTTAGAGTTTTAGTTTAGCTAGAGTTTAGTTTAGATTTTTAGTTCTAGTTTAGTTTTAGTTTAGTGTTATAATTTATATTTTTTAGTTAGAGTTTTAATTTAGCAGTTTAGTTTAGATTTTATTTAAGTATTAGTTAGTTTAGTTTTAGTTTAGAGTTTTAGTTTAGCTAGAGTTTAGTTTAGATTTTTAGTTCGTTTAGTTTAGTTTTAGTTTAGTTTAGATTTTCAGTTTAGCAGTTTAGTTTAGTTTAGTCTAGATCTTTAATTTATTATTTTATTACCTATTTAGTTTAGATTTTAGTTAGTTTATTAGTTTAGTTTTAGTTAGTTTATTAGTTTAGATTTTTAGTTTAGTTTTATTTTAATTTTATTACCTTTATTTTAGTTTATCTACAGTTTGCTAAAGAGTTTTAGTTTAGAGTTTTAGTTTAGCTAGAGTTTAGTTTAGATTTTTAGTTCTAGTTTAGTTTTAGTTTAGTGTTATAATTTATATTTTTAGTTAGAGTTTTAGTTTAGCAGTTTAGTTTAGATTTTAGTTAAGTATTAGTTAGTTTAGTTTTAGTTTAGAGTTTTAGTTTAGCTAGAGTTTAGTTTAGATTTTTATTTAGTTTAGTTTAGTTTTAGTTTAGTTTAGATTTTCAGTTTAGCAGTTTAGTTTATTTTTAGTTTAGATTTTAGTTAGTTTATTAGTTTAGTTTTAGTTAGTTTAGTAGTTTAGTTTTTTAGTTTAGTATTAGTTTAGTTTTAGTTTAGTTTAGATTTTTAGTTAGTTTAGTAGTTTAGAGTTTAGAATTTAGTTTTAGTTTAGTTTAAATTTTTAGTTAGTTTAGTAGTTTAATTTTAGTTTAGTTTAGACTTTTAGTTTAGTTCTAGTTTAGTTTTAGTTAAATGTTTAGTTTTAAATTAGATTTTTAGTTTGATCTTCAGTTTAGTTTATTTTAGTTTTAGATTAGTGTTCAGTTTTAGTTTAAAGTTTAGTTTTATTTTAGAGTTTTATCTAGATTTTCAGTTAGTTTAGTATTTTATATTTTAGTTAGTTTTAGTTTAGCTAGAGTTTTAGTTAGAGTTATAGTTTAGATTTTTAGTTAGTTTTGGTTTAGTTTAGTCTAGATCTTTAATTTATTATTTTATTACCTATTTAGTTTAGATTTTTAGTTTAGTTTTAGTTTAATTTTATTACCTTTATTTTATTTTAGCTACAGTTTGCTAAAGCGTTTTAGTTTAGAGTTTTAGTTTAGCTAGAGTTTAGTTTAGATTTTTAGTTCGTTTAGTTTAGTTTTAGTTTAGTTTAGATTTTCAGTTTAGCATTTTAGTTTAGTTTTAGTTTAGATTTTAGTTAGTTTATTAGTTTAGTTTTAGTTAGTTTAGTAGTTTAGTTTTTTAGTTTAGTATTAGTTTATTTTTAGTTTAGTTTATATTTTTAGTTAGTTTAGTAGTTTATAGTTTAGATTTTAGTTTTAGTTTAGTTTAAATTTTTAGTTAGTTTAGTATTTTAGTTTTAGTTTAGTTTAGATTTTTAGTTTAGTTCTAGTTTAGTTTTAGTTCAATGTTTATTTTTCTTTTAGATTTTTAGTTTGATTTTCAGTTTAGTTTATTTTATTTTTAGATTATTGTTAAGTTTTAGTTTAAAGTTTAGTTTTATTTTAGAGTTTTAGCTAGATTTTCAGTTAGTTTAGTAGTTTAGATTTTAGTTAGTTTTAGTTTAGCTAGAGTTTTAGTTAGAGTTATAGTTTAGATTTTTAGTTAGTTTTGGTTTAGTTTAGTCTAGATCTTTAATTTATTATTTTATTACCTATTTAGTTTAGATTTTTAGTTTAGTTTTAGTTTAATTTTATTACCTTTATTTTAGTTTCGCTACAGTTTGCTAAAGCGTTTTAGTTTAGAGTTTTAGTTTAGCTAGAGTTTTGTTTAGATTTTTAGTTCGTTTAGTTTAGTTTTAGTTTAGTTTAGATTTTCAGTTTAGCAGTTTAGTTTAGTTTTAGTTTAGATTTTAGTTAGTTTATTAGTTTAGTTTTAGTTAGTTTAGTAGTTTAGTTTTTTAGTTTAGTATTAGTTTAGTTTTAGTTTAGTTTAGATTTTTAGTTAGTTTAGTAGTTTAGTTTTTTAGTTTAGTATTAGTTTAGTTTTAGTTTAGTTTAGATTTTTAGTTAGTTTAGTAGTTTAGAGTTTAGTTTTAGTTTAGTTTAAATTTTTAGTTAGTTTAGTAGTTTAGTTTTATTTTATTTTAGATTTTTAGTTTAGTTCTAGTTTAGTTTTAGTTTAGTTTTATAATTTATATTTTTAGTTAGAGTTTTAATTTAGCAGTTTAGTTTTATTTTAGAGTTTTAGCTAGATTTTCAGTTAGTTTAGTAGTTTAGATTTTAGTTAGTTTTAGTTTAGCTAGAGTTTTAGTTAGAGCTATAGTTTAGATTTTTAGTTAGTTTTGGTTTAGTTTAGTATAGATTTTTAGTTTATCATTTTAGTTTAGTTTTAGTTTAGTTTTAGTTTTCTTTTCGATTTTTAGTTTAGTTTTAGTTTAATTTTAGATTAGAGTTTTAGTTTATATTTTTATTTATAGTTTTAATTTAGTAGATTAGTGTGTTTTTAGTTTAGTTTTAGATTATTGTTTAGATTAGTGTTTAGTTTTAGTTTATAGATAAAATCGTTGTTTTCCCCTACATTGAGGGTCCACACAGAAATGATCTGAAGGGTGTTTTAAATTGATACATTCTGTTGACAACAGTCGGACTCTGACTAACTGTAAATCATATGTGCCCAATGAATAAGTAGTAATTTTCCCGTCTATTCAAGAACAACAAAACAATATTTCATGGCAACATTTATTACAGCAATATGATAACACTTGTTCAACGTGAACTGCAACGATAAAAATAATAATTGTTCAACAAGAATAATTGACAAAATTTCATGGTCAACATGAAAACTTGTTCGACATGAACAATGATAGCACTTTTCTACACAACACTTTTGTCCATCTACAACACTTTTCTATACAACACTTTTGTACAACACCTTTGTCCATCTACAGCACTTTTGTATACAACACTTTTCTATACAACACTTTTCTGTACAACACTTGAAAACAACACTTGGAACTAGCACAGTTGAACATTAGAGTGATTGGTGGCCCCCCCACCCCCGGGAACCGGCCTTGGGAAGGGCCCCCCACCCCCCGGGAGCCGCAATTGAAAAATAGTTGTAGTCACTGCTACGGGTTAGTGGATGGGTTAGTGGTTAAGGTAGTGTGCTTGGGTTAGTTAATTTATAAATGGGTTGAATGGTGAGTTAGTTTATGGGTGGTTTAGTGGCGGTGGTTAGTGCTTGGGTTAGATTAGTTGGTTAGGTTAATTTATCCAGACCAAGTTAATTACGATAGTTTATGCATTCAACTCGGTCTGAAATACGATAGTGACCATGAGGCAGGACACTCACACCGTTCTCGAGCACATAGACCTTGTCAGATATACACGACATTGCATTTTTTCCACTCTCACAGTATAATTTCTATACTGTAGAGAGCGAATTGCAAGCACTTGTGCTCTTGGCACTAGGCTACTTTCTACACAGTCTTTGTATACGCTCATGTTAAAATTGCTCTTTACAAAGTGTGTAGGCACCCCTTTACATGTGTTCTTTTCATCCCCACTATTTGTTTCCACGCAATAGACTTTGGGACCCGGAAACACCCCCCTAGATATCAAATCACTCCCCGTTTCAGATTTTAATTTTAATAGTTGGTTGGGGGCTTGACGTTTCACCAGCTCGGGATAGAGGGATGGATTCCAGTTGGTGAAATCCATCCGCGAGCTGATGTGCACCCCATTTTGCAAATTACCCAATAAATCTTCAGTTTTTACTTTTAGCAGTAGAGAGTCTGTATCCCCATAGTAAACTTGAACCTCCCCCTCCCGTGGCCAGTGCACCTTGCACACATTGTAAAATAATGACAACATGAGCTTCTTTGAAATTTCAAGTACTGAACTGCCTACTGCGATATTCTTATTCTGTACCAAATTTCACTTTTTCCTGTGTAGAAGAACCATGCCAGCCTTTTTGCTCGTGAATGATGTAAAATTAGGACCGGCAATAATTCGTGCACACTCTAGAGGGTCAGTCACGAAGTCACAGCGTGATTTGTTACGTACGCTTTCACAAATTTTGCCAAACGCTGAATTTAAGATGAGCTTGTACATTTCCTTCTCCACCTTTGAATTTGCCAAGAACGTTTATCGACAAAAGTATCGATAAACGTTTTCAAATAAGGTTTCTGATTGAACTGCAGGACCCTATGTATTTTAGTGATTTTGAAGCCATTGTTCACCATCCAGTGCAAAAGCACATGGTGAACAACGATATTCTCTATAGGGTCCAAATCAGCAATCAGTTTCTGTTTAGGGGGGGTCCAATGCATTCCCATATCCTCGACCATTGACTGAGTGTAGGGGCTCAGCGAGTCCCTGGTCACCGGCCGATTGATACAGGGAAAAACAAAATCTTTGACTGAGTCGTGACGGGCCAGCGGAATGTGACCATCAATTTCAAAGAACCATCCCTGTGGCCCATTGTCCTCGACGGTGGTAATGTCGGGGAACTCACAAGGATTCTCAAGCCATTGATATTTCCCACATGGCAAAGAGTAGTGTGACATTGCCGAGGGGTACAATGAGTTCATGTCCAAGAACACTGCATTTGACTTTGCACCGGTGTGTTGTCCGCTCGGATCGGTTGATAAGACGCGGTCCCCATGAAAAACATACCCTCCCCTCACTGAACGCTCTACAAAAAGGTGTTGATCTATGTCAGTGATTAGGCCTATTTCCTCCCTGCTAATTTTTTAAATTAAATCCATCACTAAATGTGGTGTAGAAAAATAGTAGCCTATATCTAGTCCAAACTCTGAATAGATCTGGTCTGTGTTCTTACAGACTATATCCAACAGAGTTAGAACGTCACTGGCCAAGTATAGTCTACAATAATCCCACCCATTTTTACAATCCCCCTTGGACCACACCTTCTTGGCAAACTCATACTCCTCGGCTGTGCATTCACTGTTGGTCAGTGAATTGTAAAAAGCTTCAATTGGAGGTAGTTTCTCCTCACTTAAGCGAGCGCCAGAACAGTAATAATCGTATGCATATATACCTTTGCAGGTTAATAAGTCATACATTTCACTGTCTGGAAAGTGCTGTTTAAGCAAGGGAAAGCTATCAAAATTGTCGCTTTTTTGCACTTGAATTAGTTGACTAAGGGATTTGGGGAAAAAACTAAACGAATCTAAAAACCTGATTTTATTCCAGCACGTACGCCCATTATCCACTGCCTGCCATTTCAGTTCGAGAAGCAACAACTTCTCGGCTGATTTGGGAATTATGTTGTAGGTAAATGAACTATTTACCCATGGACAATCTACTCCCCCTCCCTCCCTATGCATACGTGCCAGTGCCGGTAAAATAAATTTTAAATCATAGTTAGAATTATGAATAAAAACAGGGATAAAAAACTGTTGGCTAACATTTAAATTACACGATTGATGCGCACCTCCTCTAAAATTACTACCCCCCGAGGATATTTCCTGCCACAAATGGTCATGATCTCTAACTTTCCCCTCCCCCCACGTTTCACTTTAGCCCCCTTATCCACCTCAGCAAACTCCCCCGGGCAAACCCCCCATAAGTGTTTATTTTTATTTTCGATACGATCCTCTGCAGAAAGCACCAATGGATAATGGGTATTTATCAAACGAGAAATAGCACCATTAGCCGTGCCAAACAGTTTAATCAGTGCCTTGACCATGCACTCAGGCCCCTCATCCAATGTTTCAACTACTTCTAACAACCGCATGGTGTTAGAACTATCTCTTTGCGTGTGGGCATAGGACACTGCAATAGCCTGATGTTCTTTGACTCGGTTTGGATATTGGGGGTCTTTCACCTCCACCAGCTTAGCTTCACAGTCCAAAGATATTTTGTTGCATTGGAGAAGGGTGTTCTGAAAATTTTTGAAGCGTAGAATGGCCCTATCCCCTGAAACCGTTTCCACTGTCTGATAGCCGTGGCGGCTACAATGCCTCGTGTGATTTTGTAACTTTAGTTCAGTCCAAAATCTAGAGAGACATGTTGGACAGTAGAAACGAGTCCCCTTTGTCTTACCCTCCCCCAGAACTCTACTAATGTCAGTGATCGGGTTAAAATGACCGATTGTATTCGGTTGACTAGGTGGTGTGTATAGCAACCAAAGCCAGTGTTTAACCAAATCAACTGTGGGGCCCCTTACAGGGAAGACCACCCCCTTCTTTTTAGAGCGAGTTCCATCTTCAAATTCTGTTTCATATTGTACCACAGTAACGCAAATATTTAAATGGGCATTGGCCCTTTCAAACATATCAATGGATCGAAGTGTTACTGGATATTTTCCTTCTAGACAAGAAAAATCTACAACTGGGAAAACGGAGCCTTTCTTCCCATGTACAGCCCAATTGTCTAAATTCGTCTTGCTAGCGTCCCGAGCTAGAGGCTCGATTGCTGATATGAGGAAAGCATGTCGGAAACACTTTTGATCTGTTTCAAAATAGATCCGCTGGACACCTTGACAACCTTCTAGATCTGGATTATAATTTAAAACTACTTACCCCTCAGAACCGGCCCCCCCCTCTTACAATAATATCTTGCTTAATTTTACATCTATTTGTACTTAAATGTTCTATTCACTGAACTAGAGAGCCACTACCAGTTTTATTAAATTTCTCGAAAGGCAGTATAATTTGATCCACCCAATCCATTAAAACACCCCCAAAATTTTATAAATTTGAATAAACCATACGCATCTCGGAATGTATAAAATGATAGTAAACTTCACTTTTTCCCTCATTTAAATAAAACACTTTTAAAACAATGGAGACCTTAATTGAATCCCTACCTCCCCACAATTGAATTTGATTCTCCAGAAGTGCACGAATTTTATCTAAATAGTTGTGTACAATTTCTACAGTGTCATAAACAAAATTACCAAATAATAGCGAATTAAAAGAGTCCCCAAATAATGCAGTGAAAACAACTATATTATTTAAAATTCTGTTTGACAGATGAAATTCTGGGAGAGTTGTACCCCCGTCCCCCGCTTGTATATTACCCCCTCCCCCCAGCTGGTCAACAATATCTGGCGAATGCTCCACGTCAGTTGTTCGCAGTGGAGTCGTGAGGGTATAGGGGGGTGGTGGGTTCCCAGTTAATTACCGGGGAAAATCGGCTAAAATTTTAAATGTGTTTGGACTTAGCAAAGGTAAGTCCCCCTGTTCAACTGTGCTATTATCTAAATTAGTTAAAAAATCATCTAGAAACTCATCAATATTATCTGGAATTTGATGTAAATCATCCCATAGTGAATTGTTGGGGAGCTCCACATGTGAATCTTCTTCTCCTTCTCCAACTGACGAGCAGGGGGGAGATGGGGAGTATGGAACCAGGACAACCTACAAATGAAAAAATAGCTTATTTTCAAAGTGTTCAAATCACCCCTACTTTTGTTAAAATTTGGATTATTATTGCTTAATAACATTTGGTTAATACAACTGAAGATAATCTAAGATATGACACTATAGATTAAAAATAGATTATTTTCAGTGCTAAAATCATCCCTACTGTTAAAATTTTTATTTTTTGTTATTAATAATACTTGTTTCATACACATTAAGACATTATAATATTTTAAAGATAAGGCAACGCAGTTGTCTTTTTTTTCCAGTTTTCAATATTTTTAATATTTTGGCGCTCTCCCCCAACGCCTTCCCCCCTAACCGTGTTCCACAGCGCTTCCCGGACCATCCGTGGCGCTTTTCGGAGCCACAGCGCACCCCTGTGGCGCTTCTCGGGCCCCCGCATCGCTTCCTACGATGCTTCTCGGGCCCGTGGCGCATCCCTGTGGCACTTCCCTGACCCGTGGCGCATCCCTGTGGCAACTCTCTGACCCGTGGCGCATCCCCCCGGCACTTCCCTAGCCATACCCCAACAGCACTCCCGAAATCCATCGGTGCATTCCGGGCTCCACGGCTCCCACTCGTTTAACTAATGCCTCAAAAAACCAGATTGTTATGCGGCATAAGTCGTTTCGCCTACTTCCCATACAGGTTGTCTATTAATCCAAATGAGTCTAGATTATTTTTAATCTCATGTCTGCTCTGTTTCCAAGCGTATTCTCTGGGAAACAGTACAATTAAATTCGAGAACCGTTAATTCTTATTCAACAATGTTTCCACATCACTAAAATATTGGCAAGGCTTTGTAAGATTGAAAGTTATTTTAAAATACCCTTGCGCAAAATTACGGGGATCCATATGTGACAAATACAATAATCTCACTCAGTTCATTCTCTTGAAACTATGTGATAATCAATTGTGAAAAATAGGGAATTTTGAGTTTCAAATGGTGAGCATTAATTTAAATTACCTAAAAATATTCGTTTATGAGATAGCGGCGAAGAGATAGGGGGGAATGCATAGAAAATAGCAAAGATTAGAAAAGAGTGGTTTCTCTGCAAAAAATTACATTTAGATATATCCCGCTGAGATAAGTTTATATTGGGTTGAAAACAATGGAAGAAATAGAAAGGTAGGAAAAAATACTTACATTTGTATAATCCCTCTGAGCTTGGGTGCCTGAAGGACCAGATAGTGCATGCTGGAGGGTCACTTCCTGACCTTGTGTAGGTGGGGCAGCCCCCGAAGGCCCAGGCAACGCATGAATGAAGGTGGACGGGGCGGCGTCGCTATGTTCTTGTGCAGCTGGGTCAGCTTTTGAAGGTCCAGGTAGTGCATGTTGGAGGGCAAAGGGACTGGTGACGTTAATTTCTTGTACAGGAGCTGTGACTTGTGCAGCCGGGGTAGCTTCTGAGCCCCTTGAAAAAGCTTGTGTAGGTGGGGTTTCGGCATTGAAGCTATTCGCCCACTCTCTCTTTAACTTTCTGGTAGGCTGCACTTGGACAGGTAGTGTGGAGCTGGGGGGTTTTGGCCAGCGATCATATTGCATGACAGGGGGCGCATTATTGGCCCTCGTCTTCTTAGCAGGAGGGGGCACGCATTCTTCGCTATTTGCGCCAGCCATAGGGACCGCAAATTCTTCATAATTTGCCTTAAAAAGAAAAGAAGAAAAAATCAAATCAAAATAATTTCTCCCTTTTTAAAGAAAGAAAGTTATTAAACATTATTTTGTTTAGTTTATCACTAAGAAAGCACAAAACCCATATTCTCTCCCCCTAAATTTAGGAAAATTAAGTCATCCCTCTCATAGAGTTAATCATGTGTTTTATTCAAGCCAAAGAAAAGCAATTATCTTTTATATTTCCAATAAAATTGCTAGCACCCAACAAAAATCATGGATTCACACCTTGGAATATAAAAGAAACTTTATTTAAGGCTTGAAAAAATTATAAATTTAAAAATAATTTTTCATGTCAATGAACGTATATGTCTACATAAAGAATCCCCCTTACTTTTACTTACAACGAAGCTGTTAGAAGCGAGGTATTGCCCCCTTTCACATAATATCCTAAATATATTGTTAAACTTAATTTGAAAATAATCTGTTTCTCTTCTCCAAATAGCGCATTGCGTCTGCGCCAAATTATTACAATTGCCTCAAAGTGTTTTAATTTGACAGAAGAATACTCCCTTTGCCTGCCGCGTTCGTAAACCAGGAAAAGGGTGACTGCTAATTTTAGGCCTCGCGCTATGTCAAAACAGAACGGCATTTTCATTAAAAATTGACAAAGGTAAGTGATCGCTTTTAGTTGGAAATATAGAATGAAGTAAGTTATTGAAATGTTATTTCTTTTTGCTAGAATATGATTTTAAAACAATGGTGGAGGTATTTAGCTGGAAATATAGCGGGAAGGATAATTTTTTCTTTTTGCGATAATTTGGGATTGTAAAACAATGGTGGGGGGGGGGATTTAGGTGGAAATATAGAGGGAAGGATAATTATTTCTTTTTGCTAGAATATGATTGTAAAACAATGGTGGGGGGGGATTTAGGTGGAAATATAGAGGGAAGGATAATTATTTCTTTTTGCTAGAATATGATTGTAAAACAATGGTGGAGGGATTTAGCTGGAAATATAGAGGGAAGGAATTTATCGAAATGCTATTTCTTTTTGCTAGAATATGATTGTAAAACAATGGTGGAGGGATTTAGCTGGAAATATAGTGGGAAGGAATTTATTGATATGCTATTTCTTTTGCGAGAATATGATGGTAAAACACTGGTGGGGGGGGGGATTTAGGTGGAACTAGAGAGGGAAGGAATTTATTGAAATGCTATTTCTTTTGCGAGAATATTATTTTAAAACAATGGTGGGGGGGGATTTAGGTGGAAATATAGAGGGAAGGATAAGTATTTATTTTTTATTTAATATTATTTTAAAACAATGGTGGTGGGATTTTGGTGTAAATTTAGTGGTTTGGATAATTATTTCTTTTTGCGAGAATTTGGGATTGTAAAACAATGGTGGGGGGGGGGGATTTAGCTGGAAATAGAGAGGGAAGGATTTTATTGAAATGCTATTTCTTTTTGCTAGAATATGATTGTAAAACAATGGTGGAGGGATTTAGCTGGAAATATAGAGGAAAGGAATTTATTGAAATGCTATTTCTTTTGCGAGAATTTGGGATTGTAAAACAATGGTAGAGGGGGGGTAGAGGAATATATTTACGTTTTGCATTCAGCAGGGTTTGGGGGGGGATTTGAGGGTATATGAATATATCTACATTGACTATAAAGATTGCATGGTTTTGGGGGGGGGGGTTGAGGGTAGAGGAATGTATTCACGTTTTAGCTGAATATACTGGAGGGTGTCCAAGGAAAATTCTTTTGAAAATAAAAACGTACTTACATTGAAAATTGCGGTTGCCGAGGCCTCAAGCTCATCAAATTTATCCATTGTTATATCAATTGTGTCACAATAGTTTCTGATAATTGAATCGCATTGCATAACCGTTATATACGAAATCTCAAGGTCGAATTGTTATGTAAACAAAGCCCTCTGATTGGCTGAGAAGGGGGATCTAACTGTTTCCCGGGAACTCGTAACATTTGGCTCGAATAACAACAACAAATACTATTTCTGGATCATAACATCTGCCTCGAACAGGAAGGAAGTGTCATTAACTGTTTCTCGGAACCTCATAACATCTGTCTCGAATAACAATAACAAATACTATTTCCGGATCATAACATCTGCCTCAAACAGGAAGGAAATGTCATTAACTTTGCTTCGAACGACAACAACATTTGGCTTGAATAACAATAACAACATTGACCTTGACATTCGCTGAGAGCGTGTCCAAAACAACAACAATAACATTGACCCCATTAACCACGTGTTCTCTCTAATGACTCTGTTCAAAACAACATTGACCTTGGCATTTTGCCTCGGAATCAATAACAACAACATTGACATTCACTGAGGGCGTGCCAAAAACACACCTGGAGAAAGAGGTCATTGACCCATTACGCAATCATTCTCCCTAATGACTCTATGCCCATATAAGGAGTCCCGTCAGCATTAAACTAAATTGTAGGTGGCAGCAGGGTGTTCGTTCTGTACCTTTAGGGTCACTTCTACTTATAAAACCAATTCCCCCCCACTATAAGGCTTATAAAATAAATCCCCCCATTATAAATGGCACGGCACCTGTTAACTTCGAGGAAAACACGAGAAATAGTTATACTATAAATTTTTTTTAAACACCTATTGAGAGATACGAACTTATAAGAAAAAGTACCTAAGCCTAGAATCTTTAAGCTACTAACGGAGCTAAAACGGAGCTAAAACCACTGGTAAGCATGCTACTCCTGAGATTGAGAGGACAAGCTTTAACCTTCCTAAAACAATTTGAAAATACTGTAGAGGTTGATAACAATTTCTCAATAAATTCGGTAGAAAAATTACTAACAGCGTTCCGAGACAGATTTATAGAAACAAGCTCAACAAATAAGCTGAAACACGGGAGAAGATTTACACACAAGAATATTCAAAACTTGATAGAATATTTACGCAGAGTGAGGGTATCAGTCGAAGCAAAATTTGGAAAAGGGTCTGGAAAACTATATAAGAAAATAATTCTACATTCATTCAAGCAAGGGCTTAACCCTACACTGTATCGTTTATTAATATCTAAAAATACTGAATCGCTAGACCAAGCAGTACAAGAAATAGAAAGAGCGGTAGAGATCGATGTGATAGTACAACAACATAAGAAATCATCAATCAATAGCGTAGGCGAATCAACCACAAAACCATCACGTGAAGTTTCCCCTGCTTTCTTTTGAAAGGATAATTCCCCAGCACTAAAAAAAATTAGAACACAAGAACCCGCTAGGCAAAGAACTGTTCGCTTTCGGCCTACTAAGACAACCAGTTACGAAAACAATTCAAAAGTAATAAGATGCTATACGTGTAATCGTCCCGGACATATCGCAAGAGAGTGCCGTGCTAGGAACAATATCGGCCTGAAAGCACCATATTTTGAAAACCATTTGTTCGGATGAACAAAACTCAAATACAAATGGGTCAGGAAGCTATAGAGGAATACCACGCAATGCCTACCAGCAGAGCTTGGTATATACAAATCTTCCCCCAAACAGACAAAATAACTATTGGTTCCCAAATTAAAATACTCGGCAAAACATACACCTGTATAGTGCAGGTATGGTATATCCCTCGAGATTTAACAGGAATACGGAAAATAATTGCGGAATTTCTTTCTTGTCGGCAAATTTTTCGATGGCGCGAAATGAACAAACACTGCGAGTGCCGGCGACAGTCGCAAGAAATCCACGTAATAATACATGGCAACATCGGCAAACAAATTTCAATCAGTTAGAAGGTGAGATGTCTACAGAATCTCTATCGAAAGCACCAAATTACCAAATTAACCCACAGAGAAACATATCAGGCCCCCTATAAGAATAGAAAGGACCAAGAAGGGAGCCAGAATTTTTTATAGGTCCTACCCAATAATAGTACCGTCGTTTAGACATAACAATAGTATGTTACCTATATTCAATGCTTTTTGTGTGGTAAACATTTATTTTAAAGTACTAGTAGAATACAGCGTGACAGTTAACATAATAAGCTCATGTGTATTCAATAAATTACCGTCGTATATTAAGCGACGGAAGAATTTTAATAATCCCAACTTAACTAGAGTATCAGAGGATAAATTGGATGCAATAGGTTCAATTCTCCTAAATGTAGAACAAGATAACAGAAATTTTCCAACAAACTTTATAATATGCGAAAATTTTTCATACGAAGCCATAATCGGCGCCAATTTTTTAAAGTCAAATAAAATGCTATTAGACGTAGCGAATGAAAGGCTTCTTTACCCTGCAAATTCTTCTCCCCAACGAGTCTAAGAAGGAGATGCAACAGTAAATAAAATGAAATCTTTTTTACCTCCTTCCTTGTCTTGTGATAGTTATATTAAACTCTTGCCTAACTATCTTGTAAGTTTTCCTCATTCTATTTATGAACTCTTGTTTGTAATCCTTATATAAATCCTTGCAGTCCTTATATATCGGGACTCAATTATATCTTCATATGGTATTCTGACGTTACGGCCGAGTAATAAATAAAAAGGACTTTCTTTAGTTGTCTCCTAATAAGCAGTATTGATTATGTTCGTTAGATATGGTAAGAATTGATCCCAGTAATTGCTGTTATATTTCGTGTAAATTCTTAATAAGTTCGAAAATATTTTATGCCTATTTTCTATTTTACCATTTTCTTGTGGGTGGTATGGGGATGTCACCAATTTTTTTACATTAAGAAAACTCATTAAATCTATTGTTACTTTGGAAACAAAATTACCGCCATTATCGCTTATTACCGCGTTAGGTATTTCAAATTTTAAAAATAACTTCGCCAATGCTTTGCTTGTGACACAGGTGCCTTGATTTTTTAATGCTGTAGCAAAAGTAAATCATGAAAAATGATCTATGAGTGAAAGAATACAAGTATGACCTCGGTTGGAGACGGGTAAGCCTCCACTGGTTCTATACAAGTCAAATGAGATAATATTGAAGGGAAACCTTGCTACTGGAATTCACCCAATTGGAGGGTTAGGATAAGATTGTGGGTTTTTTCTCAAGTTACATGCTTCGCATCTACTTACAGAGTCATTAAGTTTTATTAACACTGATGGGACATAAAAATATTGTTTTAATTTATGGAAGGTTTTCGTTATTCCTAAATATCCACTTGTATCCGAATGAAAGAATTCGAAACCAGGTATTACTAAATTTTGGGGTAATCTTGGGATTATTGAGGTTTGGTTTCTATTTGCCTCAGCTGTCACGATTCTGCATAGGATTTCTTCTTCAAGATCATAATAAAAATTATCTATTTCTTTTCTATGAGTTTTGAATTAATCGGGTAACTTATTATCATTCAAAAAATAATTAATAAGCGTTAGACACATTCATCCTTATTTTGATTTCTTTTTGTATTTTCCAGGGATAAGGGACAGCAGTTATTCTCACTTTCTTCTGTTCTGTCTTTAACTTTGTTTTTTTTTGTATTTGCATTTACTCTTAGTATTGATTGCATTAATTTCTTCTTGCTTCGCTTCCGACAGGATATTGTCTGGGAATCTACTCAAGTAATCACAAGGTACGTTTTGTCTGCCTTTTAAATATTCGAATTCGTAGTATAGGTCTTGGAATTTCATAACCCATCTAGCTAAAATTCCTGTGATAGATAGTTAGATAGATTTTAAGATAGGAGATTGCGTCTACCTAAAGAATCAGACAAAAATGGAAGGCATCCCTCGGTCAGGGTTGGCCGAGTTAAAACCCTTTGATTTCAAACAAGATTATTTTGAAAATGATAGTGATGAAGAAAACTATGGGGGAATTCTTATCTATGAAGAATCTAGTTGTTCCCAAAAGAAAGTCCCTAATACTAGATGAGAATAATAACGCCAAGAAGTCCAAAAAGATCATCCTCGGAAAGTTCAGGAGAGTTAGATTATATGATATCCCCAAAAACCCAATTCTTTCCTGATAAAATTTCTACTCCTTGTCCCCCTAAAAGATTTCCAGACGACATGGTATCACCTGCAACCCCAATAGATGTACCCTTATTATTAAAAGAGGATTTGAATAGAGCTATAAAAACACCGAGTAACAATATAAAGAAAACTCCTCCCAAAGATCCGATAAAAACAAATCTGCGAGAATCTATGGATTTAATAAGCTTCCCCATAGAAACGAGACAAAGCATATTGCCTTGAAACCCCCAAACTCCCAAGGATGTCCAATAGGGACAGTATCGTGACATAACTGTATCTAAGGTAAAGCCCAATGATTGGTCTTCGTGGAAGGAAACCCTGGTACAGAAAATGCATCATCCCTCTGAAGGCATGGCATTTAAACAAAGGAGAAACCCTGCGAAAACATTTGATTCCTCTCAGAGCTCTCAAGAATATTTCAATTCTCCCGAGTCGAGAATTCAAAAGGAGGAATTAGAAAGTAAACCTTCTACTTACAGAGAAGAAGAAATATATGAAGGCTTCTTGGGCGTGTATAAGCTTTATGTTTATAATTGTTTTGTTTTTAGTATTAATAAACTGATTGATTGATTGATTGACGAGCAGGTACTACCTAAAAAACGCAAAGTGCCACTTCTAAAAGCTCTAATGCGCAATCATCTGAAATCAGTTCTGAAGAGTCTGACGGCAAATCAGACCAGAAAGCAGTCAAAGACACAGGGAAATCAAAACCGACCTCAGTGGCCTACACATGCAAAAGAAACAAAGTTAACGGTCAAGAATTCCTGAAAAAACAATACAAAAATTTGATCTTATGTCGCTAGCAAAACCTAAAAAGAAAACTGCAAGAAACTGAGGAAAGAGTAACAACACAATCAAGTAGGATGGTTGAAAACCTGA
The DNA here is from genome assembly GCF_049724085.1 of Artemia sp. Qi Xiang Cuo. NCBI lineage: Eukaryota > Metazoa > Arthropoda > Branchiopoda > Anostraca > Artemiidae > Artemia > Artemia sp. Qi Xiang Cuo. The sequence continues at coordinate 40,839,827 of NC_142805.1, forward strand.
TAGATGGAAATACCCCTAGTTAGGGCAGGATCAAAAAGTTTCTGGGGGAACAGCATGTCTAATTCTAATCACGGTTCAATCCCAAAATTTGCTATAACCTACAGAAAAATCCGAGATGCGTCAAATATGAAGGTGTAGATCACATTTCCAGCAAGGGGTGGTGCACATCCTGCTGGGTGGAACTTGTTGGAAGTTCAATATTATAAATATTTTTTATTTGACCACGAATCTGAAGAATACAAACACCTAGGGAGTAAATTATTTCTAAAACGTAAGAAAACACACCCGAGAAAAGAGGTCACCTACAAGGGCAAGAACAAGAAAATTAATAACACTAACAGGAAACTCTAATTTAAAACGTCAAAACCCAAACCAAAACCATGAAAATTCCAAGCCCCTTAGGAACCTCGATAATAACAAGTTATCTTAAATTCCACAAAACGTAACATTCGTTAAAATTAAAATCCCGCATTTGCAGATACGCCGACCTCTAACGACCTCTTGCTTATTGTCATTGCTGACCCAGTGAAACATCGGAAAGAGATAACCTACAAGGAAAGTTACTAGCCCCACTAGGTAAAACATTAAATTATTAACAAAAAAACATCATGATAAAATTCTCCAGTTGTCCGCAGTTAAATACACCAGATTCAACATCCGAAACATTGCGTTTTATATCCCCCACTATGTTTCATTACACACAAAAAATGTCACAGTATGAATAACATAAATAAATCATTAAGCGAATGTTTTTTAGTAAAGGTAGAAAAAGAACTAAACTGTACCACTCTACACATCCTCCTAAAATCACCTAGAAGCCCCTTGGAAGATAGAGTAATCTTAAGAGTAATAGCAAGTTTAGTATATTATAACTTTAGTGCACGGGTAATGTCGACAACAGCTGAAAGCGCTAGATTAGCGGCCAACATGGCGTTCAGAAGTCTCTTACAAAAAATTCCAATGTCAAAGTATCCCCAAATTACTGAATTCATTGCAAAAAATCTTTGGCAATTTCAGGATGACAATGGTATTACTACCATTTGGCCTCTTCGATTCCTAGCCATATTAATAGATCAAAGGTACAATCTACTAAACGGAGGAAATTTTCTAAAAAAAATTGTACAACAATGGCTTGAATTTAAATGGCATAAACCCTGAAACAAAATCCAGCACTTTCGAAGTTACCGCACAAGATTATAATGATATAAAGAAAATTACATTAAACTTCTTCTAAGAAGATGAAAATTTCGGATCGAAAGTGTTCCCTGGTTTTGACATTATTGTTCGTGAACAAATATGTTGCAACGTGTCGCATATAGTATTAACTTTTACCGTAGTAAAAGTCATAAATAACCTGCTTTCCTTAGCCGAACGGTGCCGCAAAGTAATTCGAGAAAATATGCGAAAAGGAGATATATCGAATACGTTGAAGGGCCTATACCTTCCAAATGAGCTGTTAGTATATTTGATGCATTTAGACACAGATAAGGATAATGAAAATAACATGGCTTTTGAATTGAAGTTCCTCAGCACAAATGTGTCGTCGAGTGAAGTTCATTGACTAAATAGTATGGTAGCGTTGGTAGATACACGCAACGTATTACCTAGAGATTCGTCAATATTAAAATTAAACGCAGATGAATATGGGAGGAATTGTGTATACAAATAAATTTATCAGAAATAGCGTCAGAAAATTATACATTCACAGAATAACACCATAACAATTTTATACGAGAAACACAGTCTCTAAGTGCTTTAAAATCTAAGTGCTTTGGGAGATTTTAAAGCACTTAGAGACTGTGTTTATCGTATAAAATTGTTCGTGTATGGCTTGTCTCTATTAAAGTTGCAGTTTTTTCTTGATTAATCACTGGGGGATCGACGTCTATATTTAGAAGGATTGACACTAAATTTTAGTGGCTCCTTCAACATATTGTCTTTAACTTATGAAGTATATGGTCACTCAGGGGTTAGTCAATGGGGTTACTTTTGATTTTCATGGTTTAAAAGTTACTTTTCAGGTTCATTCTTGAGAAACTGTCTTGTAATATTTACGGGATATTAAAGATGGGGGCTTCTCGACCATTGGTTCTTTGGGATTCAACTCGCAATTCTATGACATGTAGATTGATGGGGTTGATCAAATATCATGACCATGCAGTTATATGATATATTGATCCATAGGGTTTTATAAAGGATGAAATTCATGTATTTACATCTTATGCTGGTTGATGGGGGTTCTCAGGATTGTTATTTTTGTACAGTCCTGTAATATGCTGGTTACTGAGATTTATTAGGTAGTGTTACCTGATTCACAATATGGTGTGTGATAGGTTGTGGCAACGGCAATTATCGTCCCAGTATCGTTTCCTGGGATTTATTGTGAGTACTCTTTGTTGGTTGACAAATTATGATGATAGATGTTACTAGGTTGTATCTGTACTGGATTATGTATTTGTAATGATTGATTTCCAATAGGTCGTTCCAATTCCTGGAATAAAAATAACTAGGCAGAATTACATGTTCTTTATAACGAGTAAGTTATAATACATAAAGGTGATTATAAATAATATATTATGCACTCTTATTATTATACTACAAGACAACATTAAATAATTACACATATGTTGCTGGATCAACAAAATATTGATTTCAACATTTCGACGTTATTACTACGCTTGTTTCCAATGCATAGAATTTGTATAGGAAAATCAACAGTGATTTAGAAGAGTGACGATATTAAGAGATTAATATACCTTTAACATGAAGTGAGGTCTCGTATTATACTCTTTAGCATATGTTCTTGAAAACAATTTATTTAATGTCTTTCAATGCTTACTTAATTCTACATATGGTTTAAAACAATCGTTTATAACTAAAAAATAATACATAATTAAATGTGTGGTCTTAGTTTACTACATAGTTTCATGCGTTCATTGTTCACGGACTTCAATACTGTTTAAGAAACGCATATTGCAGCGTTGTAACCGCATGGTTTTACGTAAACGATAGTCGGAGTAAGGAACTGGACATAGCAAGAGCAAGTGCTCTATACCCACTCGTTTTCTAATGTCCTCCCTTTTTCTTGGCTTAGACGTTTTCAAGGGGTTTCAGGTTTAACTCCTGCATTTCAGTCGTCTCTGCGTTTTCTTTCTTTGGGTTTTGCCTTTGTGGTTTTAAAATTCTTCCATAGTTAAAGGTTAGCAAGGTTCTCATAGTTAAGGAAATCGCAAATACGAAAAATACTGTCAGTAGTATGTTCCGCCAGAAATTTGTTGAGAATAATCCATATCTACTCTCCACGTACGTTAATCTTTGTTCTTCATTGGTAAATAGGGGGATCTGGGAATCCAATGTTTCTCGTATTTTTATAAGCGGTAATGTTCCTTTAGTCCTTTCTATTTTGGACCGTATTGAGGTTGCTCAGTTTCTCATTATTTATATTGGGAATAGCGTGCACTAAATTGATTGCCTTAAAATTGGTTATTTTAGGACTTATTGTATTTGTGGTTGTAGTTATAAATTGTGTTTGCACTGTCGTTTCTGTAGTTACAAGTCGACTTCCCTGTTTTATAGTTATTGTACCCACATCCTGTAATAGTAAATCGGTCCTATAAATTGGATCAATTCTTTAAGTATTATTTTAACAAGATAAAATTCCAACAGTTTCTTTTGGAACATAAATAGCCAATGATCATTTCTAAGATGTATGAATATTTCTCGTTTAGTACTTATCATTAAACCTTCACAAGAATTAGGGAGTTCTTCTTGCTGGGTTAGTTTTAAAAATATGTCTAATATACAAGATCCAGATTTGACATTATAAATTGGTAACGTTAGCTGACATACTAGGTTTTTGAATGATACACATTCTCTTAGGTCTTTTGGATTAGCAAAGTCATATTTTCTTCTATCCTGGTCAACAAGTAAGTACTCTGCTTCGGTTGTGATAGTCGTAAATGAATTTGTCTATTTTATATTGGCTGGAAGGGTAGAAATTTTGTACAAATTGTATACGGATTATTGATTTCTCAATGAAATCGTTATTACCGCAAATAATTGTTCATTTATTTCCTGGACGTGTACCTTTAATTTTGTGGAATACAGAAATAAATTTGCTACTTATGGCTTTGTGGGTAGATACAAAACAAATGTTAGGTGCATTTTGATTTCGTCTAAAATACTTTTTAGATTAGTAGGATCTACTAGGTTTTATGATAAAGTTCCTCCAGTGAGGGCAAAAAATGCAAACTCGAGCTTACTAACATCTGTCGCTAGGTTTAGTAATGGCATGGTAATTATATCGAGTGATACCATAGTGAGACTTGCATTCGTAATCTTGCGATCCAGTTCCTTTCTTAGACAATTCATTACATTTACAGTTTTTGAGATTTTCTTAGATATCATTTCGACTTTATCTCTTTGATGGTTTGCTATGCTAGCTTGTATTTTCTGGATATGTAATGTTATTTTTACGGCATTGTTCAGTTTTTTTTTGTTTTCCCTCAGGATATTCATATCCTTCTCCGTGGTTAACCCAAAAAGGCGGGAGGTGAGTTCTCCAATGATGAGAATTAGGCTTGTAGATCTTCGGTATTTACTTCTTCGAAAGAATACTTCAAAAATTCGTGTAGTACTTTGTTTTAATTTTTGTGTTTCTGTGTTGGATAATTCAAATAAGGCTTGTAGTCTTTGTCTGTATAATATTAAGAAGCCTTGGTGAGTTGATGCTCTCTGGGTGTTTTTCTCATTTAGATCAGGTAAAGGTTCGATATTTTCTTTTATTGGCTCGTAGGCCATGGTTAGTTTAGTGCACGTACGTTTGCAGTCTATTGTTCAGCATTTCCTTGGTACGTATTTATCTTATTCCTCTTTTTCATAACTGTTTTATTTGTCTTCAGGATTGTGCCCTAAAACTTTTATCGTATGTTTTTCAGTATGCATTATTGGGATCCTTGCTCTTCTGTGTTTTATAAAAACTTTGCCAAAAGAATTGGCATGTGTAAATGTGGGTTCTGGTGACCATATCCAATTTGTAAATGTTGTTGGTTTTAGATAAGTTAAGATAGTTGATTTTCTAGGTGATTCGTCACTAGGTTCGATTAATTCTAGTGCTGTATTTGTAGTAGTTTCAGATATCAAAGACTGTATTTCTTTGGCTAGGATCTCATGTGTAGGTGTGGTTACTGTGGTCTATTTTTCACTTTCTTCTGTGTGGTTTTTATATTCATAGTCTAGCTGGGGGGTTGAGAACTTGTTCGTTGACTTACCTATATTTTCTGGGTTAGTATTTCGTATTCGTAGGGGTCTATTACTATTTTCCTTTCTCGCTTTAGGTGACGTCTTTTTAGTGACGTTGTTTGCGGTATGTTTCTGCCACAGTTCCATGAGAAAAGTCCATAGGCTTGGTAATTTTTTTAGCATGGCGTAATTTCCATCATAGAGTGTTTCTTTCCTTGTAGTCGATAACCGATGGTTTTCCATGGATTTTATCGTAGTGAAATCTCTTAACGATTTTTTATCCTTATTCGCTGATCTTTTCCTTCTGTCTTCTTTGGAGCTGGTTCCTAATGCCATGTCAATTTCTGCCATTTTCTTGTCAAAGTTATCTATTATGAATTTTGATTTTAGTTTTGGGATAGCTAGAATTGGGAATTCTTTGTTATCCTTACTATGCATCATTTTACTGGTAAGTAATTCCTTATCTGATCTTAAGAATTGAAATATTGATTCTTTAAGTTCGTTTGTGTTTTTCTCTAAGCTTGTTACTTGTTGGAACAAGGTTTTGAATGGTTTTGGGTCCAATTTCATAAATATTTTCGAAGCGTTATGGCTTGCTAGCAGTGAATTTTCATGCTTTAACATTACTCCATGCTTTACAATATCTTGTGCTGCTGCCTGAACAACGAGGATTATGATGGCATTCTTTAGCCTCATCTTTTTGTTTGCTTCTAGAATTAATTTATTATTAATTTGTCTATTTTCACAGAATTTATTTACTTTACTATTTTTTTTTATTTTTTTTTACAGTTTGGATGTTTTAATTTTTAACTTTGGCTATTTTGTTGTACTAACTTATCAGTATTAATTTAATATGTGGTTTTTCTTATGGCTTTCGCCAAATGAAACTTCTATATTATACTTGCGCTTATGAGTCCTTAGGGTTCTGAATATTCATAGGAAGTTTTAGCTTTAATTTGGTTATGATATACATTTACGATGAAACTTTGTTTTATATTTTATTCTTCAATTTTTGATACATCAAGAGCGATGTATATATTTTTGGATAGTAAGTTGTTCAATTATAGAGTAAATAATATGTAAATACGCTGGTAACCTTTTTTTTAACACAAACATTCTACTAAGAGTCTACTATTCCTAGTAATTTATTATGAAAACAAGGTCTATACTAGATAGTAGGGTTATTACACTAACCATTGAGGTGGATGTAGGGTTTTAACTTTGCGTAAGGTATATGCGATCTGATCAACGTTGGTTTAATTATTTTTTGAAGAAAAAGAAAATTTTGAGATTTTGAAAATTTTATGAGGCTATGGTGTTATTCTGTGAATGTATAATTTTCTGAAGGCTATTTCTGATAATTTTATTTGTATACACGATTCCTTCCATAGTCATCTACACTTAGTTTTAATATTGACGTATCTCTAGGTAATACGTTGCGTGTATCTAACAACGCTACCATACTGACGACACATTTGTACTGAGGAACTTCAATTCAAAAACTATGTTATTTTCATTATCCTTATCTGTGTCTAAATGCATCAAATATACTAACAGCTCATTTGGAAGGTATAGGCCCTTCAACGTATTCGATACATCTCTTTTTCGAATATTTTCTTGAATTACTTTGCGACACCGTTCGTCTAAGGAAAGCGGATTATTTATGACTTTTACTACGGTAAAAGTTAATACTATATGCGACACGTTGCAACATTTTGTTCACGTACAATAATGTCAAAACCAGGGAACACTTTGGACCCGAAATTTTCATCTTTTTCGAAGAAGTTTAATGTAATTTTCTTTATATCATTATAATCTTGCGCCGTAACTTCGAAAGTGCTGGATTTTGTTTCTGGGTTTATGCCATTTAAATTCAAGCCATTGTTGTACAATTTTTTTTAGAAAATTTCCTCCATTTAGTAGATTGTACCCCTGATCTATTAATATGGCTAGGAATCGAAGAGGCCAAATGGTAGTAATACCATTGTCATCCTGAAATTGCCAAAGATTTTTTGTAATGAATTCAGTAATTTGGGGATACTTGGACAAAGGAATCTTTTGTAAGAGACTTCTGAACGATATGTTGGACGCTAATCTAGTGCTTTCAGCTGTTGTCGACATTGCCCGTTTACTAAAATTATGATATACTAAACTTGCTATTGCTCTTAAGATTGCTCTATCTTCCAGGGGACTTCTAGGTGATTTTAGGAGGAAGTGTAGTGTGGTAAAATTTAGTTCTTTTTCTACCTTTACTAAAACACATTCGCTCAATGATTTATCTATGTTATTCATACTGTGACATTTGTTTGTGTAATGAAACATAGTGGGGGACGTAAAACGCAATGCTTTGGATGTTGAATCTGGTTTATTTAACTGCGGACAACTGGAGAATTTTATCATGGTGTTATTTTGTTAATAATTTAATGGTCTACCTAGTGGGGTTGGTAACTTTCCGTGTAGGTTATCTCTTTCCGATGTTTCACTGGGTCAGCAATGACGATAAGCGAGAGGTCGTTAGAGGTCGGCGTATCTGCAAATGCGGAGTTTTAATTTTAACGAATGGTACGTTTTTGTGGAATTTAAGATAACTTGTTGTTATCGAGGTTCCTAAGGGTTCCTCGTTAGAGGTCTAATACTCCTTAACTTTCCGAGGATTATCTTTTTGGACTTCTTTACGTTTTTATTCTCACTAGCATTAGGGACTTTCTTTTGGGAACAACTAGATTCTTCATAGATGAGAATTCCCCCATAGTTTTCTTCATCACTATCATTTTCAAAATAATCTTGTTTGAAATCAAAGGGTTTTAACTCGACCAACCCGGACCGAGGGATGCCTTCCATTTTTGCCTGATTCTTTAGGTAGACGTAATCTCCTATCTTAAAATCTATCTAACTATCTATCACAAGAATTTTAGCTAGATGGGTTATGAAATTTCAAGACCTATACTACGAATTCGAATATTTAAAAGGCAGACAAAACGTACCTTGTGATTACTTGAGTAGATTCCCAGACAATATCCTATCGGAAGCGAAGCAAGAAGAAATTAATGCAATCAATACTAAGAGTAAATGCAAATACAAAAAAAAACAAAGTTAAAGACAGAACAGAAGAAAGTGAGAATAACTGCTGTCCCTTATCCTTGGAAAATACAAAAAGAAATCAAAAAGTAATAATATAAATGAATAAATATATCTTAAAGCGAGTAATAATTAGATTGAATATGAAAATCAAACTTAAAACGAAAAAAATATTTTTCTATTGAAGTATAAATGAAACTTAAAACGAGCAGTAATTAAACGAACAATCCATGAAAACAAAACATACAATAGATATTAATGTAAATTAATAAACAAATCTTAAAATGAGTGAAACTTAAATTGAATATACAAATCAAGCTTGAAACGAACAAAAATTACTACAAACAAGAGTTTGGGTATAACCACTGAAATCGGTCATATTTACTGATCGGTCGCTTTACTGAAAACCAATTTTATGAAAAATATTTTCTTTTGTACTTAATATTGAAAATAAACATTAAATTTATAGTAACATTTTGAACTGATGAGCTTTCCGCAATTAATTTCATTAATCATAATATATTCAATTTGATGTTGTTTATACTTTCCAAGACTGTTCAAGAAGCATATAATTTTCAGTAAAGCGCTAATGATGCAATACGTTTTAGACTTTTACAGTTTGAGAAGGAGGTCATATTCAATTTAAGTTTTATTCGTTTTAAGATTTATTTATTAATTTACATTAATATCTATTGCATGTTTGATTGCATTTATTGTTTATTTAATTTCTTTTCATTTTAAATTTTACTTATAATTCAATGGGAAAATATTTTTTTTTCGTTTTAAGCTTGTATTTCATATGCAATCTAAGCATTACTCGCTTTAAAATCTATTTATTCATCAATATTATTACTTGTTGTGTGTTATTGAATTTTAATTTTAACAGGTATTTGTATGTGCTGAGCTTAAGTTTAAAATGACCCTTACTTTTCCTTGAAATCCTTATTTTTCGTAAAGTTTTTTAAAATTAATTTTTGTTTGTTTTTAATTGCAAAAACTTTTAAGCTTTTAAAGAGTCCTTATTTCAAAATCAAACTTAAAAAAAATCAAATACTCATCAAAGTATCAAAACTGGTATCAAATTAACAATATCAAAATGACAAAATGACTCGGAGTTTTGATTATCTGATGTTTGAACTATTTTTTAACAGAATTGCAATCTCAAAATTTATATCGGATGGGTTTGGGGAAAAGGGCATGAGGGGACTAATTAAGATTCGGTCTTTTTCGACTCTTTAAAAGTGAACTAAAACTTTCTATTTTCAATAAAATGAACCCTCTCTGTAGTTTATACGAGTATCCGTACTATAAGAACTATATATATATATATATATATATATATATATATATATATATATATATATATATATATATATATATATATATATATATATATATATATATATATATATATATATATATATATATATATATATATATATATATATATATATATATATATATATTTAACATCTGATGGTTGAACTATTTTTAACAAAATGGTCATTCTCAAATATTTGTCGGATGGGTTTATCCATCCGATACACCAAAAGGTGTGGTGGGCGGGAGGGGCTAGTTGCCCTCTCATCTTTTTTCACTAATAGAAAATGAACTACAACTTTTAATTTCCATTCAAATGAACTCTCTCTGAAGTTTATGCGAGTACCCCTTTCATAAGAACCACATAAGGCCCCAGGACATAGCCTACAACGCCTGCCCCCGGGCCCTGGAGGATGTGTCGACACCTGAGTTTTTGTTATCTGACCTTTGAACTATTTTGAAAAAATGGCTCTCTCAAAGTTCCTATCGAATGAATTTGAGGAAAATGGGGCATGGAGAGGGGAGCTAGTTTTCCTCCGATCTTTTTTTACTCTTAAAAAGTGAACAAGATCTTTCGATTTCCAATCATTTGATCCCTCCAAAGTTTATACGAAAATACCTTCCATAAGAACCATATCTGCCCCCAGAGCAATACTCACAGCGTCATCCCTGGGCCCTACGGGGGGTTGTGTCGACACAGGAGTTTTTTTTATCTGACCATTCAACTATTTTAACGAAATGGCCATGCGTAAAGGAGTTTTTGTTATATGATCTTTGAACTATTTTTAACAAAATGGCTACCTCAAATTTTTTATCAGATGTACTTAGGCAGGGCTTGAGGGGCCAGTTGCCCTCCGATCACTTTTGAAATTTAAAAAGAGCACTAGAACTCTCAATTTCCAATCGAATGAGCCACCTTTGAAGTTTATAGGACGACCCCTTCTATATGAAGTGCCCCTGGGAAAAATAAATGGAGTGTGGGGCAATAACTACTTGCCCTCCAATCACTTTTGACTCTTAAAATGTGAATTAAAACTTTCAATTTCCAATCAAACAAGCCCTCTAGGAAGTTTATACGAGCATCCCTTCCATAACAACCATATATGCCCCCAGGGGAAAACTTACAACGTCTACCCGCGGGCTCTGGGGGCTGGGTCGACACCGGAGTTTTTGTTATCAGAAATTTGAACTATTTTTAACAAAATGTCTATCTCAAAATTTTATCTGATGCATTTAGGGCGTGGAGGAGGAGGGGAGCTTGCTGCAATTCGATCTCTTTTGACTCTTGAAAAGTGAACAAGAACTTTCAATTTCCAATCAAATGAGCCCTCTCTGAAGTTTATACGAGCATCCCTTCCATAAGAACTATATATGCCCCAGTAGTACCCCTATTCTGCTTTCAAAAGCATCCATATGGAAAGTAACATAGGGAAATTAACTTATGTTTCTTGGTTATCTTGTTTGTGGGTGTTTGATGTTTGTTGGTTACGTTATTTGCTGGTTATATTATGTTGATGTTATGTTGTGTTCTTATGCTATGTTGATGTTGTTTGATGGCTATTGTTGGTTATGTTATGCTGTTGTTGTTTCATGGTTATCTTATGTTAATGTTATGATTGTTGGTTATGTTGTTTGATGTTTCTTGGTTATATTGTTTAATGTTGTTTCATGGTTATGCTATGTTGATGTTATGTTGTGTTGGTTATGTTATGTTAGTGCTGTGTGATGGTTATTGTTGTTATGTTATTTGGGTGTTGTTTCATGGTTATGTTATGTTGATTTTATGTTATGTTGATGTTTGTTGGTTAAGAGTGTTGGTTATGCTGTTTCTTGGTCATGTTATGTTGATGTTGTTTCATGGTTATGTTGTTTATTGATTAGGTTATGCTTGTTGGTTATGTCGTTTGATGTTTCTTAGTTATGTAATTTGGTAGTTATGTTGTTTCTTGGTTATGTTGATGTTATGTTTTGTTATGTTAATGTTGTGTGATTGTGATTGTTTTTATGTTATGTGGATATTGTTTCATGGTTATGTTATGTTGATTTTATGTTATGTTTTTATGTTACGTGGATGTTTGTTGGTTGCTGGTTATGAGTGTTGGTTATGTTGTTTGTTGGTTATGTTATGTTGATGTTATTTCATGGTTCTGTTGTTTCTTGGTTATGTTGATGTTGTTTAATGGTTATGTTGTTTCTTGGTTATGTTATGTTTGTTGGTTATGTTGTTTGTTCTGTTGTGTTGTTATGTTTATGGTTATGTTGTTAGATGTTATGTATTGTTGATGTTACGTTATGTTGATGTTATATTATGTTGTTTTTTTTTATGTTGATGGTTACGTTGTTATGTTGATGTTTATGTGGTTTGATGTTATGTTAGCTTGATGTTATGTTGTGTTGTTATCTTACGTTGATGTTGTTTGGTGGCTATTGTTGGTTATGTTATATTGATGTTGTTTCATGGTTATGATGTTTCTTGGTTATGTTTTTATGTTGATGGTTATTTTGTTATGTTGATGGTTATGTGGTTTGATGCTATGTTATAGTGATGTTGTGTTATGTTTTGATGTTATGTTGATGTTGTTTGATGGTTATTGTTGGTTATGTTATGTTGATGTTGTTACATGGTCATGTTGTTTCTTGGTTATGTTTGTTGGTTATGTTTTTATGTTGATGGTTATGTTTTTAGATGTTATGTTATGTTGATTTTGTTTCATGGTTATGTTGTTTCTTGGTTATGCTATGTTTGTTGGTTATGATGTTTGATGGTTATGTTGTTATATTGTTAGATGTTATGTTGATGTTATGTTATGTTTATATGTTATTCTGATGTTGTTTCTTAGTTATGTTATGTTGATGTTTTTTCTTGGTTATGTTGTTCGATGATTATGTTGTTATGTTGATTTTTGTTATGTTCGCAGGACATATTTGAAATAAATTGTGTTACTAGACTAGATTTCTAGCGCATGTCATGTTTCTAGACAAAAACATGTCTCCCATCTGCTTGAATTCCCCTGCGTTGTTTCTAGACACACCCCCAGATGGGTGTGTCCCCGGTGCTTTTCCAGACAGAAAATCCCCCCCGGTGCTTTTCCAGACAGAATTCCCAGGTGGCTGAAGACCCCCAAGATGTTTTTCTAGGTAAAAACATACCATCCCAAGGCTTACTGAATATAGCAGTGTCACGCTGCAGGAGCCTTCTGATAATAATTTTAGCTATTTAATTCATGATTTCCCTTAACTCTCTTTTAACGATTTCTATAAAGTTTTTAAAAAATAATTTCAAAACATTTTTATTTTCAAAAAATACAATAATATTAATAACATTGTTATCTGACTATTTTTACAAAACGATTCAAATCATTGTCGCTAATATATTTCACAGTTTCCTTTAAAAGTTCTTGTAGTGTACGTATAGCTGTACTCACACTGTATACTTGCTCTAGATTATCCTCTATATACGTGTAGAAGTCAATGAAGTGAAGAGGGAAAGACAAACTCCTCTCTGTGTAAGAAAGTTCACCAAATTCTAGCCAAAATGCTGGACCGTTTTCTTCCTGAAATATAGATTAAACCATGATTTCCAATAACTCTATTAATGTTTTCTATACACTTAAAAAAGTAATCCGCAAATAATTTAGACATTAGATAGTTCTGAATGTAACTCCCTAGTCCCCCCCTAGGTCAGTGTTACATCAGAGACCTTTTTTTAATACTCGAAACTGATTTAAGTGCAACTAACCCCCCTCTAAGGCTCACCTTATGTTCATTTAACATATCATAGTCGTGAGCATGTGGTTAGAACCTAAAGTTTACAGTTAAAAAAAGTTTATTAGTGTAGTTTTAACGGAAATGGCTTATTTTTCGATCCAAAGCTAGGCTTTTTCTAACCAAAGATACACATTTGAACCAGAAAAATGTATTTTCTATACTTTTGTTACAAAAGTGGAATTCAGACTTTAAAAAAATTTTATTAGTTCAGTTTTTGTGGAAATAGCTCATTTTTAATCTAAAATTAGGCTTCGGTTTGGTATATAAAATATGTCAATTACGAGGAGCAAGTATAAAACCTCCAATTCACGAGATGAAAATTTTCAAATACAAAAAGTATATAAAACCTATAAAAAGTTTATTATTTCAATTTTTACGGTAATGGCTTATTTTTCGATCCAAAGCTAGGCGTTTTCTAACCAAAAATACACATTATAACCAGAGAGATGTATTTTCTATAATTTTGTTAAAAAGTGGAATTCACAGTTTTAAAAATTTTCATTGGTTCAGTTTTTTACGGAAATGGCTCCTTTTTAATCTAAAACTAGGCTTCGGTTTGGTATATAAAACATGTCAATTACGATGGGTAAGTATAAAACCTCCTATTCACTAGATATGACTCTTCAAATACAAAAAGTAGATAAAAACGTATAAAAAGTTTATTAGTTAAATTTTTACGGAAATGGCTTATTTTGCGATCCATAGCTAGGTGTTATCTAACCAAAGATACACATTCGCACCAGAAATATGTATTTTCTATAATTTTGTTACAAAAGTGGAATTCACAGTTTAATTTTTTTTTATTAGTTCAGTTTCTGACGGAAACGGCTCATTTTTAATCTAAAACTAGGCTTCAGTTTGGTATATAAAACATGTCAATTACGAGGGTTAAGTATAAAACCTCCTATTCACTAGATAAAAATCTTTAAATACAAAACATAGATAAAACCTATAAAAAGTTTATTAGTTCAATTTTTACAGAAATGGCTTATTTTTTGATCCCAAGCTAGGTGTTTTCTAACCAAAGATACACATTTGAACCAGGGAAATGTATTTTCTATAATTTTGTTACAAAAGTGGAATTCGCAGTTTAAAAAAAATTTATTAGTTCAGTTTTAACGGAAATGTTTCATTTTTAATCTAAAACTAGGCTTTGTTTTGGTATATAAAACATGTCAATTACGAGGGGTAAGTATAAATCCTCCTATTCACTAGATATGACTCTTCAAATACAAAAAGTAGACAACTCCTATAAAAAGATTATTAGTTCAATTTTTATGGAAATGGCCTATTTTTCGATCCAAAGCTAGGCTTTTTCTAGCCACAGATACACATTTTAACCAGAGAAATGTGTTTTCTATAATTTTGCTACAAAAGTTGAATTCACAGTTTTAAAAAATTTTATTAGTTCAGTTTTTACGGAGATGGATCATTTTTAATCTAAAACTAGGCTTCGGTTTGGTATAGAAAACATGTCAATTACGAGAGGTAAGTATAAAACCTAGATAAAAGCCTAGATAAAGTGGATAAAAGCCTATAAAAAGTTTATTAGTTAAAATTTTACGGAAATGGCTTATTGTTTTTATCCAAAGCTAGGTGTTATCTAACCAAAGATACACTTTTGAACCAGAGAAATGTATTTTATATAATTTTGTTACAAAATTTGAATTAACAGTTTAAAAAAAGATTATTAGTTCAGTTTTTACGGAGATGGGTCCTAACTAAAACTAGGCTTCGTTTTGGTATAGAAAACATGTCAATTACGAGAGGTAAGTATAAAACCTCCTATTCACTAGATATGACTCTTCAAATACAAAAAGTAGATAAAAGCCTATAAAAAGTTTATTAGTTAAAATTTTACGGAAATGGCTTATTGTTTTTATCCAAAGCTAGGTATTATCTAACCAAAAATACACATTTGAACCAGAGAAATGTATTTTATATTATTTTGTTACAAAAGTGGAATTCACAGTATAAAATTTTTTTATTAGTTTTATTAGTTTTTTACGAAAAAGGCTCATTTTTAATCTAAAACTAGGCTTCGGTTTGGTATATAAAACATGTCAATTACGAGGGATAAGTATAAAACCTCCTATTCTGATATGACTTTTCAAATACAAAAAGTAGATAAAACCTACAAAAAGTTTATTAGTTCAATTTTATTGGAAATAGCCTATTTTTCTATCCAAAGCTAGGCTTTTTCTAGCCAAAGATACACATTTGAGCCAGAGAAATGTGTTTTCAATAACATTCTTACAAAGGTGGAATTCACAGTTGAAAAAAAAATTATTAGTTCAGTTTTTACGGAAATGGTATCATTTGTAATCTAAAATTAGGCTTCGGTTTGGTATATAAAACATGTCAATTACGAAGGATTTGTATAAAATCTCCTATTCACTATATATTACTCTTCAAATACAAAAAGTAGATAAAACCTATAAAAGATTATTAGTTCAATTTTTGCGGAAATGGCTTATTTTTCGATCCAAAGCTAGGCTTTTTCTAACCAAAGATTCACATTTGAACCAGTGAAATGTTTTTCCTATAATTTTGTTACAAAAGTGGAATTCACAGTTTAAAATTTTTTATTAGTTCAGTTCTTACGAAAGTGGCTCATTTTTAATTTAAAAATAGCCTTTGGTTTGGTATATAAGACATGTCAATTACGAGGGGTAAGTATAAAACCTCCTATTCACTAGATATTACTCTTAAAACACAAAAGTAGATAAAACCTATAAAAAGATTATTAGTTCAATTTTTACGGAAATGGCTTTTTTTTCGATCCAAAGCTAGGCTTTTTCGAACCAAAGATACATATTGGAACCAGATAATTGTATTTTCTATAATTTTGTTACAAAAGTGGAATTCACAGTTTAAATTTTTTTTATTAGTTCGGTTCTTACGAAAGTGGCTCATTTTTAATTTAAAAATAGCCTTTGGTTTGGTATATAAAACATTTCAATTACGAGGGGTAAGTATAAAACCTCCTATTCACTAGATTTGACTCTTCAAATACAAAAAGTAGATAAATCCTATAAAAAGTTTATTAGTTCAATTTTTATGAAAATGGCCTATTTTTACATCCAAAGCTAGGCTTTTTCTAGCGAAAGATACACATTTGAACCAGAAAAATGTATTTTCTATAATTTTGCTAAAAAAGTAGAATTCACAGTTTAAAAAAATTCTATTAGTTCAGTTTTTACGGAAATTGGTCATTTTTAATCTAAAACTAGGCTTCGGTTTGGTATAGAAAACATGTCAATTACTAGGAGTAAGTATAAAACCTCCTATTCACTAGATATGACTCTTCAAATACAAAAAGTATACAAAAACCTATAAAAAGTTTATTAGTCCAAATTTTACGGAAATGGATTATTTTTTTATCCAAAGCTAGGGGTTATCTAACCAAAGATACACATTTGAAACAGAGGAATGTATTTTCTATAATATTTTTACAAAAGTGGAATTCACAGTTTAAAAAAAATTCATTAGTTCAGTTTTTTACGGAAATGGCTCATTTTTAATCTAAAACTAGGCTTCGGTTTGGTATATAAAACTTGTCAATTACGAGGGGTAAGTATAAAACCTCCTATTCGGATATGAATCTTCAAGTACAAAAAGTAGATAAAACCTACAAAAATTTTATCAGTTCAGTTTTTATGGAAATAGCCTATTTTTCGATCCAAAGATAGGCTTTTTCTCGCCAAAGATACACATTTGAGCCAGAGAAATGTGTTTTCAATAACTTTGTTACAAAAGTGGAATTCACAATTGAAAAAAAATTTATTAGTTGAGTTTTTACGGATATGGTATCATTTTTAATCTAAAACTAGGCTTCGGTTTGGTATATAAAACATGTCAGTTACGAAGGTTATGTATAAAACCTCCTATTCACTAGATATGACTCTTCAAATACAAAAAGTAGATAAAACCTATAAAAGATTATTAGTTCAATTTTTACGGATATGGCTTATTTTTCAATCTTAAGCTAGGCTTTTTCTAACCAAAGATTCACATGTGAACCAGAGAAATGTATTTCCTATAATTTTCTTACAAAAGTGGAAATCACAGTTTAAAATTTTTTTATTAGTTCAGTTTTTACGGAAAGGGCTCATTTTTTAATCTAAAACTAGGCTTCGGTTTGGTATATAAAACATTTCAATTGCGAGGGGTAAGTATAAAACCTACTATTCACTAGATATGACTCTTAAAACACAAAAGTAGATAAAACCTATAAAAAGATTATTAGTTAAATTTTTACGGAAATGGAATATAATTTCTATAATTTTGTTACAAAAGTGGAATTCACAGTTTTAAAAGATTTTATTAGTTCAGTTTTTTACCGAAGTGGCTCATTTTTAATCTAAAACAAGCCTTTGGTTTGGTAAATAAAAAATGTCAATTACGAGGGGTTAGTATAAAACCTCCTATTCAAAAGATATGACTCTTCAAATACAAAAAGTAGATAAAACCAATAAAAAGTTTGTTAGTTCAATTTTTACGGAAATGACTTATTTTTCTATCCAAAGCTAGGCTTTTTCTAACCAAAGACACACATTTGAACCAGAGAAATGTATTTTCTATAATTTTGTTACAAAAGCGGAATTCAGAGTTAAAAAAAATTATTAGTTCAGTTTTTACGGAAATGGCTCATTTGTAATTTAAACTAGGCTTCGGTTTGGTATATAAAACATGTCAATTACGAGGTGTAAGTATAAAACCTCCTATTCACTAGATATGAATCTTCAAATAAGAAAGTAGATAAAACCTATAAAAAGTTTATTAGTTCAATTTTTACTAAAATGGCTTATTTTTCGATCCAAAGCTAGGCTTTTTCTAACCAAAGATACACACTTGAACCAGAGAAATATATTTTCTATAATTTTGCTACAAAAGTGGAATTAAAAAAAAAATAATTAGTGCAGTTTTTACGGAAATGGATCATTTTCAATCTGAAACTAGGCTTCGGTTTGGTATATAAAACATATCAATTATGAAGTGTAAGCATAAAACCTCCTATTCACTAGGACTCATTTTTTAATCTAAAACTAGGCTTCGGTTTGGTATAGAAAACATGTCAATTACGAGGAGTTAGTATAAAACCTCCTATTCACTAGATATGACTCTTCAAATACAAAAAGTAGATAAAACCTATAAAAGATTATTAGTTCAATTTTTACGGATATGGCTTATTTTTCAATCTTAAGCTAGGCTTTTTCTAACCAAAGATTCACATGTGAACCAGAGAAATGTATTTCCTATAATTTTCTTACAAAAGTGGAAATCACAGTTTAAATTTTTTTTATTAGTTCAGTTTTTACGGAAAGGGCTCATTTTTTAATCTAAAACTAGGCTTCGGTTTGGTATATAAAACATTTCAATTGCGAGGGGTAAGTATAAAACCTGCTATTCACTAGATATGACTCTTAAAACACAAAAGTAGATAAAACCTATAAAAAGATTATTAGTTAATTTTTTACGGAAATGGAATATAATTTCTATAATTTTGTTACAAAAGTGGAATTCACAGTTTTAAAAGATTTTATTAGTTCAGTTTTTTACCGAAGTGGCTCATTTTTAATCTAAAACAAGCCCTTGGGTTTGGTAAATAAAAAATGTCAATTACGAGGGGTTAGTATAAAACCTCCTATTCAAAAGATATGACTCTTCAAATACAAAAAGTAGATAAAACCAATAAAAAGTTTGTTAGTTCAATTTTTACGGAAATGACTTATTTTTCTATCCAAAGCTAGGCTTTTTCTAACCAAAGACACACATTTGAACCAGAGAAATGTATTTTCTATAATTTTGTTACAAAAGCGGAATTCAGAGTTAAAAAAAACTACTAGTTCAGTTTTTACGGAAATGGCTCATTTTTAATTTAAACTAGGCTTCGGTTTGGTATATAAAACATGTCAATTACGATGTGTAAGTATAAAACCTCCTATTCACTAGATATGAATCTTCAAATAAGAAAGTAGATAAAACCTATAAAAAGTTTATTAGTTCAATTTTTACTGAAATGGCTTATTTTTCGATCCAAAGCTAGGCTTTTTCTAACCAAAGATACACACTTGAACCAGAGAAATATATTTTCTATAATTTTGCTACAAAAGTGGAATTAAAAAAAAAATAATTAGTGCAGTTTTTACGGAAATGGATCATTTTCAATCTGAAACTAGGCTTTGGTTTGGTATATAAAACATGTCAATTATGAAGTGTAAGCATAAAACCTCCTATTCACTAGGACTCCTTTTTTAATCTAAAACTAGGCTTCGGTTTGGTATATAAAACATGTCAATTGCGAGGGGTAAGTATAAAACATTATATTCAATAGATATGACTCTTCAAACACAAAAGTAGATAAAACCTATAAAAAGATTATTAGTTCAATTTTTAGGAAATTGCTTTTTTTTTCCAAAGCTAGGCTTTTTCTAACCAAAGATACATATTTGAGCCAGATAAATGTATTTTCTATAATTGTATTACAAAAGTGGAATTCACAGTTTAAAAAGTTTTTATTAGTTCAGAGAATTGTATTTTCTATAATTTTGCTACAAATGTGGAATCGAGTCATAATTACGAAAGGAATCTCTCGAAAAATATTGTTATTTCAACCTGGAGAAAGGGTCGTTGATTTTGAATGAGAACTAATTTTATAAATCCTTAAGACTTTAGCGTAAAGAGCCAGAGTTGGGAAGGGGGTACACCCCATTCTCACAATTTTAAGGTTTAACTTTTTTCGCAGATCTCACTTTAAACAAAATTATTTAAGACTTTTCTATAATTATTCACTAATTTAAAGTGTAATATATCGAATACTTTGCCCAACCAGGGCGCAAAGGCCATATTTTGAAATCAATATAGTCGAGTATTATGGTGAAGTCTAATAACCATGAGCCAATTGCGGTTGAGTTCCGACTTGTGGCAAGTGACAGCTAATTTGAATCTTCACATCTGTCTAACTATAGCACTCCATGTTTTGATATGAATAGAAACCTTTTTCTCATGCTTTGACCTTACAGATGGAATTTTAAGACTAGGGCGATAAGAAAATCGCCCTGGTTAAATAAGAAAGTAAAAAAGAGTTGTAGCATTGATGAAAATATTGAATTCAAGGATAAATCTAAGAGCTATAGTTTTTCAATTCATAAAAACACTGTATAGGGCATAATAAGCCAAAGCAAGGCCATCGCCCACTTTTTTGTAAGACATGAATTTTGAATTTCTTACAAAAACTTTATTTGGGAACTAAATTGAATTCAAGACTTTTAAACACGGTAAGACGTATATATTAAGAATCAAAGAAAAAAGGGCTTTAAAATGAGCTACTAGTCAAGCAGATAAGATTTAGTCCCAAAAAGTAGTGTCTGACCCCTTTGAATCTCCTCTACTGTGAGCGAATTGAGATTGTGCTCTGATTTGTGGCGAGTGACAGCTGATTTGAAATGTATCATCTGTCTGATGATAGCACTCCAAGTTTTGGCAAGAATAGGAACCTTTTTCTCATTCTTTGACCTTATAGATGGAATTTTAAGACTAGGGGGATAAGAAAACAGCCCTGGTTAAATAAGAAAGCAACAAAGAGTTGTAGCAATGATGAAAATATTTAATTCCATGATAAATCGACTAAAGGCAAGTTCATTCCAGGGTAGTATGCTGGTACGTATACTTTCCATTCTCTGCATTGATTTTCGAGAAGGCATCCTAGCAAGCTCTCTGCATCAGTTTGCTGACGACATCATTAAAAACCTAACCATTTCAAAACTCAAAGAACCAATCCATGTTTCCCTTCCCCTATAAACGGATCTTTTGGATACTAAAAATACGGTTGATGCACGGATGGTCAATCTCAATGCATCGAAAACAAAGGAGCTGTTGATCTCCAAATCGAAAGTGCCACCCACACAAACCAAATTCATCTTCACAAATTGACCAATAAAGGGAGTCGACAAGCTTCGTCTCTCCGACTCCGCTTCTACACAGATCTCTTTTGAAAAACTCACCACGATTGAGCAAGACCCTCCTCTGTAAAAATGCTGTGGATCATTCTTTTCTGTACAAACCTTCTACCACCTAGCTCGATCATCCCACTTTACAAGATTTGCATCGGATCTATCATTGAGTATGGATACCAGCTGTGTATTGCTGCTCCAAAAACGCTGTTGGCACCAATTCAGAAGATCCAGGATAGGGCTAAAAGGGTAGATTCAGTTTTTTTGTCATAACTCTGTCCAGTCTGCTACTAAAGAGGTTTTATGTAATCTACAATTGCGTAAATTCGACTTTTTCTCTAAAGCTTTTTAGCTTCGAGTTAGCTTCCACCCATTGTTCAACCATGACGACAGACACGAAGACACACAACTAGATCCAATTTCTCTAAGGTTGACGCGTCGAGAACGCAGTGCTTGAACGGACATTTCACTTCGATATGGAGTGATCTTCTTGGGGTTATTATCCCTAAAAAACTCTGTGTCAACTCCTTCAAAGAAGGTTCAACAGTCATCTAAATCCTCGTGATGAAACATTGTAAACGACTAATGGCTACTTAGATATCTAATAACCCTGGCGCCATGAATTCAGGAATATAAGAAAAACCCTATCTGTCATTTTAATAACTGAAAAACTATTTACAACTACGCAAAAACAACATCAATCACTTGCATTTAACTGTAAACATAGCTTATTCACAAATTCATAGAGGTGTGCCCCATTTCATGGTACTGTCCTTTTTGTTCTCTGCATAAAACTTTGTATATGTCTTCTATTTTTTAAAAGGCTAAACTTTTTGATCGCCCATAACTCTCTAGTCTGCTAGTGAAACGTTTTATGTAGCGTTGAAGGCTTTTTTCTATAAGTATGCAAATTTGACTCCTTCTCTAGAGCTTTTTAAATAGCTATCCTTCTAGCCTTTAATGTCACTTGTGCCTCGTGAAACGCATAGGATAGGTAATCCTGCTTTTCGATAAGTAACCCTGCTGGAATGCTGGAAAACACAACTTAAGGTCTCTCTTAAGAAGCATATAATCAACCCAGTGGTTAGCTCTGTGACTGTCAGTGCAGGCTTCGCTCCGTAAATAAAAAGGGAAGCCCTGATGAAATCACTGGAATGTTTACAAGCTAAATGAAGTCAAGTTTTAAGAACATTTGGGCAGCGAAGAAAGAAAAAGTTTGGAAACGCTAAAAAATCTCAAATACTGTAGTAGCCAGAAGAAACAGAGGAAATTGAGTTGCTTAGTTCTGTTGATTCACACTGAAAAAATAATGTCAGTTGAATCAATACCCAAAGACCTTAGAGGACTTAGGGCTTGTCTTGTCTGTTCTCTCATAAAGGTGGTAATATTTTGAACTATTCAATCCACAGTTAAGAGTTCTGGTTAAACTTTAGCTTAGGAACTCTTGTTAAGACAGAGGGCATATTTAATAATAATAATTTTTTATGCAAAACAAGTGGAATAAATTACACTAAAAAGGAAGAAAAATCAAATAGCCTACACAGAAACATAGATAACTTAAACCTTAATCACAGACAAAAACATAGGCTATGGATAATATTATGGCTTGAGCCTAAGGACACAAAGGCTTGTTGGTCAATATCTATGAAATCATATTATTGAGTTAGGACAAAAGTGAATACACCATTCAATGCCTTTTTTTATGCTGATTACGAATTTAATAAGCATTTCTATTGGAAATGAGTTTCAGCCCCCCCCCCCCCTATATAGGCCAATTCAGGGTTAGGTTAGGTTGGGTTAGGTTAGGTTAGGTATAGCCTATATAGGGGGGGGCTGAAATTCATTTCAAATATAAATGCTTATTATATTTGTAATCAGCATAAAAAAAAGGCATTGAATGGTGTATTCACTTTATTCCTAACTCAATAATATGATTTGGTAGATATTGACCGGCGTGTCTTGTTAAGCTTTAAGAAAGCCAATTGGTAAATTTCTACCAAATCATATTATTGAATTATGCATAAAGTGAATAAACCACTTGATGCCTTTTTTTATGTTGATTATGAATATAATAATCATTTCTATTGGAAATGAATTTCAGCCCCCCTAAACTTGCCAATTCAGGGTATATGTTTCTACATTAGGGGGGGCAAATTTTGCTTCTGATGTAAATGGGAGGTAAGTTTAAACTTTACCCCTACCCCCCTAATGTAGAAATATATACCCTGAATTGGCATATATAGGGGGGGCTGAAGTTCATTTCTGATAGAAATGATTATTATATTCATAATCAGCATAAAAAAAGGCATCGAATGGTGTATTCACTTTATTTCTAACTCAATAATATGATTTGGTAGAAATTTACCAGCCAATTTGAAGTAAGCCCTAAGAAAATTTTAAAGAACCAATATACAAGGCTGTACCCAGGATTTTTTTCAGGGGGGGGGGGGGCTAAAAAAACCCATTAAAATTTTGGTAAATATTTACCAAATCATATTATTAAGTTAGGAATAAAGTGAATACACCATTCGATGCCTTTTTTTATGCTGATTTCAAATAGAATAATCATTTCTATTTGAAATGAATTTCAGCCCCCCCCTAACCTAACCCCCACCCACATATTTGCAAATATATATCCTGAATTGACATATATAGGGGGGGACTAAAATTCATTTCCAAAAGAAATGATTATTATAGATAATGATATATCATTATCATTATCTATAGATATATCATTATCTATAGATATATCATTATCTATAATGATATTATTTGAAAAAAACTACGTTTTCTAAAGAGTTAAAGAGGCTGAGTCACAAGTTCAAACCTTAAAACATACAGGGATTAGGAGGTGCAGTTGGGAGGCTGCCGCCCCCCAAACCCCCGCTTCTGTATATGAAAGGGGCTGTGCCCTCCTCAACGCCTCACTCTTTAAGCTAAAGTTTGACTTTCTCACAACTCTTTTTTTTAAACAATAAAAACTTTAGCGTAAAGAGCAAGGCATTGAGGAGGGCACAGCCCCTTTCATATACGGAAGCAGAGGTTTGGGGGGCGGCAGCCCCCCAATTGCACCTCCTAATCCCTGTACGTTTTAAGGTTTGAACTTGTGACTCAGCCTCTTTAACCCTTTAGAAAACATATTTTTTTTCAAATAATTTCTGCACGTTTTTGTACAGTTTATAACTTATTATTGTTTGTTTAACTGTTAGCTGATCTTTTGAGGAGTTAAAGATGGGGGGCTGCCGCCTCCCAAACCCCCTGCTTTTGAAGATTCTTGTGTTAAGGCTTTTAATCCCTGAATACTTAAATCAAATGCACAGTAAGATTTTTATCAGCCGCCCCAGGCCCCATGTTATCAAAGTAGTGGAGACTTACCTGTAACCTGAAGGCCGACTGTGATATTCTTCTGGAGACGCCTGTTGAGCCGAAGGATTTAATAGATTGGATTTAAAAAAGAAACTAAGTTTCTTTTTTAAACTTTAAATTCAATATATAAAAAATTTCTCTGACAGAGAATCGAACTTGGATCTTCCGCCTGACAGTCAGGAATAACAACCACTGTACCACAGAGACATTACATTATTTTTATTCTGTGCGATGTATTTTTGACGCAAGCAAATCCCCACAAAACTTGAAATTTGGGTTTTGGAAAATGGGGAAGGAGTGATCGGATTGAGCTGAAATTTTAAGGATAAGCTCCCAGGCCCCAGGAAAGCTTATCCTCTAGATTTCAGCCCAATCAGACAACGTTAAAGGGGGGCTGTGGTTGGAAAAATTAACATGGGCTCTTATAGGAAAACAAGGTTTTTTGTAAATGTAAATTCGGGGGATAATTTTTTCAGTCTGAAAATATCAAAAGGCCCTAACAGGTTGAATTCCGCTTTGAATGAGTCATCATTCATCCGGATCCGTTGCCAACTGTGGCCTGTAGGCATGGCTGATAAAAAAAAGAGAAATGAACTTTAAGTGGCTATATTCGTTTATTGGGAAACAGGGAAGGAGTGATCGGATGGAGCTGAAATTTTGAGGATAAGCTCCTGGGCCCTAGAAAAGCTTAACCTCTAAATTTAAACCCAATCGGACAACGTTAAAGGGGGGCTGTGGTCGGAGGGTTGAAACTTCCGGCCCACTTTTACCCATGAAGACAAAGTCGGAGGGGGGTGAAATTTTGCACGTTTCTTAGTTGGAGCTTGGGCTACAAAATGCGATCACTGCTGTCGTTCTGCAACTGCTAGGACCGGAAATTGCTTAACATTGTGGTGGGTCGCCTCTTTATAGAGGCACAAGTGTGCCTCCTTGATATTATTATAGATAAATGATATAATGATATAGATATATCTATCATTTCTGATAGATAATGATTATATATTACCTTAAATCACACTGTCCAGCAAAATAAGGAAAAATCCTGTAGAGTCGCTGGTCAGTGACAATGGGGAGTCACTGGTTTGGCGGCATCCCACTCTGTTTTCCATGGTTTGGTGAACCAATTCTTATCAATGGCAATTATCCATTGATATATATATATATATCCATTTTTTTTGACATTTCTACAAGTCAGACAAACATGTAGGGGCGATTGGTTTCAAACCCCCTACCCCCCCCCCCTGGTAAATATATACCCAAATCATATTGTTGACTTACAAATAAAGTTAATATACCACTTGTTGCCTTTTTTATGCTGTTTCCAGATATAATCATCCATTTTTTCAGAAAAGAATTTTACCCCACCCCTATATATTCCAATTCAGGGCATATATTTACACATTAGTGGGGTGGGGGTTAAGTTTAAACTTACCTCCCATTTACATCAGAAATAAAATATACCCCACCCCCCTAATGTTCAAATATATACCCTGAATTTGTATATATAGAGGTGGGGGTAAAATTCATTTTCATCAAAAATGATTATTATATTTGGAAAGACCATAAAAAAAGGCATCAAGTGGTATGTTTACTTTGTTTGTAAGTCAATAATATGATTTGGTACATAATAAACCCCCCCCCACCCACCCACCCTAGGTACAGCCTTATAGATACATATTTATAATAGTTTTTAGACTAGGCTATTATGTGAAGTTATACAAAACTTGGTACTCTTCTATTAGCTGGACTCTTTTTATATCTGAAACTCAGGATAATACAAGACTCCACTGTAGAGAAATACAATATATATAGCATGGTTTTAATTGTATATACAGTATTTAAAGTGTTGTTTTTTGGGGTTTTGGGGGGAAAGAGGTACCTAGGGTAGGTTAGGTTACATATTTAATATATGCTATGCTTTGCCTCCCCCTCCCCCTAATGTGCAAATATAGGTAAAAATTTAGAATTGGTCCTCCTGATAAAGAGACATGTTGAGAAAACAATTCTTACTTTAAAATATGTATAATGATCCTAGTTAATATATTATCCAAGGGGAGAACCTTTATCATCAAGTCTTTCCTCTTTTTTCCTTCCTTTTCCAACTTAAAAGAAAAAAATATCAATTTTCTCCACCCTAGAAATTCAATGCATAAATCTTCCAAAATTGCTGCTATAAATTTTTATTGTAGATAGCATTTACCTAGTGTTTATCCTGGCTGTTGGTTGAACAAGCCCATTGATTTTGAAGTGAAGTTAGGTTAGGTTGTATTAATATTTTGAATTTTTTCCACTGCTCATTAAAAAAAAATACAATTAAGAATGACCAGCATGAATGCTATCTATGGAACAATTTATTTGGCAATTTCAAAAGATTTACACAATTGGTTCTAGGGTGGAGAAAATTGAAATTTTTTTCTTTTAAGTTGGAAAAAAAGGAAAAAAGAGGAAAGACTTGATGATAAAGGTTCTCCCCTTGGATAATATGTTAACTAGGATCATTATACATATTTTAAAGTAAGAATTGTTTTCTTAACATATCTCTTTATCAGGAGGACCAATTCTAAATTTATACCCAAATATCTAGCTCAAATTTGTTTCTAAACTATTAGATAGTCATCCTTTTTTATTTCATTTCATTAGCATTAACCAAACTAGCACTATATAAAAGAGTCCAGTTAATAGAATAGTACCCAAAACTTTTATAGTTTTGTACAAAACAAGTGGAGTAAATTACACTAAATAGGAAGAAAAATCAAATACACAGAAACATAGATAGGCTAACTTAAACCTTAATCACAGACAAGTACATGGATAATATTATAGTTTGAGCCTAGGGACATAAAGGGATGTCTTGTTAAGATTTATTTGAAGCCATTTGAAGTAAGCCATAAGAAAATTTCAAAGTATCAACATAAATACATAATTACCATACTTTTTAGATTAAACTATTATGTGAAGTTACAAAATTGCAATTCAATTTTCAAATACATTACTTTAAAGGCAATAAATTTCAAATAAATTAATTCATTCCAAATACTTACAGTCTAATTAAAAAAGTATTTGAATTTGCAAAAGATATTCTCAAATCCCAAACATTTTCCAGATGTCTACATTGAAGGTTACATTTTGGATGCCATACACATTGTTGTAAAATAAACTAGGATAGAACCTGTAGTATATGCTAAGATAGTTCCCAATCTTGGACCAATGCATTGATAAAAATGTAGGTTTTACCTTTTTTATGTAATTTAGCTAGACAGAATGTAAATATGTCTCTTGGTGTTTTTTATGCTCTTTGCAAATATTGTAAACACTTATAGGGGAAAATAATGTTTTGAGCCCTTATTAAGGCCCTATCATGTACCTTTTTACATTTTCCATAGTTTTTAGACTAGGCTATTATGTGAAGTTACAAAATTAGAATTCAGTTTTTAAATACATTACTTTAAAGGCAATAAATTTCGAATACATTCATTGATTCCAAATACTTACAATCCAATTCAGTACATATTTGAATTTACAAAAGATATTCTCAAGCCCCAAACATTTTCCCAATGTCTTTATTTAACATTACATTTTGGATGCCATACACTTTGTTGTAAAATAGTAATACTAAACAAAGCTCTGTTGTCAGTAACCCACTTGTTGAATATTTGGGTAGCAATAGCTTATATCAGGTAATAGACCAACCAACCTGGTATAAAAATAACCAAACGCCATCTCTTCAAGATTTGACAATCACTAACAACCCAGGATTGTTAGTGAACACTGAGTATCTCCCCCTATTGGTGCCTGAGACCACATCTGCTTCTGCCATGACTTGCTGCTTAGTCAATGGAAAAACAATTGCACTAAACAAACTTACACTGACAACAGCAAAATCAGGGAGATAATACAGGCAGTAGAATGGGACCAAGTGATTTTCAAGGGAGACATTGAGCTAGCCTGGCAAAATTTTAAGAATACTCTGCTCCAAGCTGAGAAGATATGTACTTCATATTCATTTGTGAAAGCACCAAAAGCACAGCCACACATAAACCAGACTATTAAAAGGGCTATGAACTGTAAGAAGAAGGCTTCTTCAAAATATAAGAAGTGCAAATGCATACACCACTGGGATTGTTTTGCAAGAGCAAGGAATAAACTAAGGCAACTGACTAGACACTTCATAGCTGACTAAGAAGATAACTTGGCGTTAAACATCAAAGACAACCCAAAGAGGTTCAAGAGGTACATATTGGATAAAGATAAGAGTAGATAAACTATGCCATTCCTGCTAAACCCTGAAGAAAAAAGCTGGAAGTTGCAGAGTACATTGCAAATTTGCTGAACAACAGATTTGCATCCAATTTCTCAGTGGATCCCACTGACAAGCCACTATCCCCTGCCCCCAGGGTGGTCAAACACCCTATCCCTAAAATTTATATCATAATGGACAAGATTAAGAAAAGGCTGAGTAAACTAGACCCCAACAAAGCTAAAGGCCCAGATGGTATGCATTCCAGGCTCCTTAAAGAACTTACAGATATAGTAGCTGAGCTTCTGTTCACTATTCAAGCTGTCTCTTCTGACTAGTAGCCTACCTGCAGATTGGCAGACAGCAATGATTACTCTGATATTCAAGAAAGGATCTGGAACCCAGCCTTAGAACCATTGACCTATTAGCCTGACCTCAGTTGTGGCCAAAATTTTAAAGGGATAGTCAATGATGCAATCATAGTGCATATGACCAAGAATGGCCTTCTTTTTGGTGGTCAGCATGACATCAGGAAAGGCATGTCTATCAAAACTGGCAATCTATTCAAAAGGACCTTGATATTCTTGGGACTTTGGCTGATACATGGCTCATCTCGTTTAATGCTGACAAATGCCATGTAATCCACTTTGGCAATCATAACACACATCAGCAGTACCATCTCCAAGGTAACCCACTTTTTGTAGTCTCTGAAGAAAGAGATCTTGGAGTCATTGTTGATCATCAACTTAAGTTCAGCACCCATGCAAATCTGTATTGTTGTCTGCCCTCCAATCTTTTGGAATGATCAAAAGAACTATCTCTAGCAGACACCCAAGTGTGTTTATGAAGCTCTAC
The DNA here is from genome assembly GCF_049724085.1 of Artemia sp. Qi Xiang Cuo. NCBI lineage: Eukaryota > Metazoa > Arthropoda > Branchiopoda > Anostraca > Artemiidae > Artemia > Artemia sp. Qi Xiang Cuo. Next base: position 40,869,647 of record NC_142805.1, read on the forward strand.
AAGGCACTAGTTTGCCTGCGCCTAGAGGTTGTAATGTCCCTGGCATCACCCTATTTCAAGAAGGACAAAGAAATTTGAGAAAGAGTTCAACAAAGAGCAACCAAAATGGTCAAAGGCCTCAAACAAATGCCATACAAAGAGCATTTACATCACTTGAAGCTTCCTACTCTTGCATACTGGAGGAAATGTGGTGACATGATAATGACCTGCAAAATTATTTCCAAAAAATTTCTCCCTTGTCCCCCCCCCAGAAGGTCCTGTGACTAGAGGTCATTCCAAAAAGATCTTCAAGAAACACTCGTTAGTCCAGGAAAAAAACCATTTTTTCAGCCAACGAGTAACAAACTTGTGGAATCTACTCTCTGAAGATACAGTCACTGCTGATTCAAAAGGTGCATTCAAGAAAAATATAGACAAGAATGGCTGCAGCAACAGTTCCTGTACAACTGGGAAGCTGCTGAGTCCTCAACCCGAATTTAGCAAACAACCCATAGAAGTCATAACAGAGCATTACAAGGATGAAAATCCTTAAATCCTGCAATTTCAGGTAAAACAAATCTTATACTAGCTTATGAATCTTAACTGATCTGCTGGAGCAGGGTTTCCTAGTCAACTTGTTCCTGTTGGATCAAGCTAAGGCCTTTGATAAACATGTCAAAGATCAATCTGTCAGTATATCAGATAAATGATAATGTTGCCCAGTGAATTCACAGCTTCTTATTCTACAGAACCCAGATTGTTCCTGTATATAATGAAAGAGGTGTCCTCATCTACTCTACATCAGTTCATGTTAAGAGTGGTGTCCCCCATGGGAGCCAACTAGGCCTAACACTTTTAAACCACTATGTAAATGATGCTCCTGAGGTTGTCAAGAATGGCTTGGAACTGTATGCAGACAATTCCAAACTCTGTGGTCCAGCAGCCTCTATAGAAAATTGCTTTTCTCTGCAAGAAGATTTCAACAACCTGGACCCTTGAGTTCAACCCACACAAATGCAAAGTCCTTCATCTTGGTCCAAACAATCCCTGCCATAGTTATCATATGATTGACTCTGCAAGTGTCAATATGCCCATTCAGAGTGCCAAGGAAGAGCATGATCTTGGGGTATTAATTGACAATAAGCTTAAGTTTTATAGTCACTGTCAGAACCAAGCAGCTAAGGTAAATAAGGTCCTTGGTTTGATCAAGCATTCAGTAACAAGTTGTCAACCAAGAGTTATCAAGAAGCTTTACACAGCCCTTGTTTGTCCCCATCTTGAGTTTGGCATGTCAGTTGTCAACCCGCACTTTAAGTGTGACATGGAGACACTTGAGAAGGTCCAGGGTAGACAACCAAGATCCCTTTTGCCAAAAAACAAATTTCTTAAAAGCAACAACTAGAACAGCTTGACCTGCCTACTCTAACATACTGTAGAGAGAGAGAGGAGATGTTCTCCTCACATTTAAGATGATGACCAGTGACACCATCAAGCTCATTTTTGATCACAATGAATACACCAGAACACAAGAAATCCTATAAAACTGCATAAAAAAATTAGCAGAAAGCATGAGAAGTTCAGCTTCTTCACCAATTGGGTTGTTCCACTGTGGAATTCACTCAGCAAATCTACCATGTTGTCCAGATCAGTTGATAGCTTTGAGGTTCGTGTTGACTGTGATTGGAGTGGCAAGTCATTGAAGACACAGTAGGACAAACCAGCATCATCAAGCAGGGTCTATTAGGTGCCACCCACCCCCTTTATCCCCCAAATAAACCCAGCTGCTGATGTATCTAGTGACACCCAACAAGGAAACCAAACTGTCCTGTAAATATGAAAATTGTGTTAACTGTCCTATTGCTATGAACTGTGTTAACTGTCCTGTATATATGTAAATAGTGATAATCCACTGATGAACTGTGACATGAAGATTATTGAGTCAATGTTACCTGGCAACATCTACAGGTTCTTCAACCTTAATTGCTTGAAGATGCAATTTAAGGTAAAAAAATTAAGCAAAAATAACTGATTGCCTTCCTTCTATGGAAATGATAAAAAAGAAGCTAAGTTACACAATGCTTCAATTGAGAAAATTATACAAGTAGAAGAACAAATTTTTAGACATGATGAATTCAAGTAAATTTAATGAATCATGCTGACATAATGAATTTGATAAACAGTACTGATATAAACACTGATAATTTTCTATGCCTTCTTCTGTTTGTTTCCCATCATTTTTGAAGAAGAATAGTATCAGTAATCTATAATTTTGTTGCTTTTGTTTTCTGTCTGCTATTGTTAGGTTACTACAAAGTTTATCATGCAGAAAATGTGCCCTTTTCTACAGATGTGATGAAAATGTTTGACATTTTAAAATGATTTTTCTAAATTCAAAATTTTGTGAAATTAGATTGTTATAAACCAGTGCATTTAAATATTTTAATTTTTTATAATTGGTTTATAAATGAATTGTATTGTTTTAACCACTTTTTAAACTGATTTTTAGTGGTGTTCACTTTTTTGTGTGGTCACAAAAATAAGTTACTTTCTATGACCCCTAGGGGTCAAAATCGAATTTTCCCTGGAAGTAATTATTATATTTAGAAAGAGCATAAAAAAGGCATCAATTGATGCATTCACTTTCCCCTTTACTAAATTATATAAAAAAGGAAAAATTTGCTGATGAAAACATATCTTTCCTATATACAGACAACAGGCTTCTAAATCTTAGATATAATGTGTATAGGTTTAGATATAAGCATAAAAGCATACAAAACATTTATGCTAGGGCACTTCTGGTAGTCATCAAACAGTTTGTGGTAACAAACTGTAACTAAGGAGCAATAGTAACCGAAACTCTAAAAAACGGAATTTTGATACCAATAGATACATCAAAAGAATCAGATTTTAATGCTAATTTCGAATATATAAGTTTCATCAAGTTTAGTCCTACTTATCAAAAGTTACACGCCTGAGAAAATTTGGCTGATTTTCGAAAAAAGGGGGAAAACCCCCCTAAATGCTATAGAACCTGAATGAAAATCACACCATCATATTCAGCGTATCAGAGAACCCTAATGCAGAGGTTCCAAGCTCCTATCTACAAAAATGTGGAATTTTGCATTTTTGCCAGAAGAAAGATCACGGGTGCATGTTTATTTGTTTTTTTGTTTTTTTTTCCAGGGGTGATCGTATCAAACCAGTGGTCCTAGAATATCGTGGGAGGGCTCATTGGAATGGAAATTAAAAGTTCTAGTGCCCTTTTTAAGTGACCAAAAAAATGGAGAGCAACTAGGCCCCCTCCCACGCTCATTTTTTTCTCAGAGTCACCCAATCAAAATTTTGAGACAGCCATTTTGTTCAGCATAGTCGAAAATCTAATAAATATGTCTTTTACGATGACTTAATCCCCCACAGTTCCCAGGGGAAGGGCTGCAAGATATGTACTTTGCCCATTGCTTACATATTGTATTGGTTATTGGGAAGTATACAGACATTTTCAGGAAGGATTTTTTTCTGGTGGGGGGGATGGAGGAGGAGGTTACTCGAGAGAATCTTTCCGAAGAGGATGTTTCTTTGGGGTAAGGGACATTTCTATGAAGGGGGCGCCGGATTTCCAAGCATTATTTAAAAAACGATCAGAAATTGAATAAAAAAAACACAAGTTTTTTCAACTGAAAGTAAGAAGCAACATTAGAACTTAAAACGGACAGAAATTATTACGTATATGAGGGGGTTCTCCCCCAAGTCAATACCTTGCTCTTTATGCTACAGTTTTTTTTAGTGCTTTCAAAAGAGCTATCTATTCTAATTAAACAGCCTTTGTGATTCAGGGGTTTTTGAATTAATTTTTTTTTTTTAACTTTTAATGTAAAGAGCGTGGTATTGACTAAGGGGAGAACCCCCTCATATACGTAATAACATATACGTAATAAAAATCAATAAAAAAAAACAAGCAATATGGCTCAATAGTAATCAAAACTTTTAAAAACGGAATTTTGAATGTCAATAAATGTATCAAAAGAATGGGCTTATAATGCTGATTCTAAATATATAAATTTTATTAAGTGTAGGATTACTCATCAAAGGCTATGAGCCTGAGAAAATTTACCTGATTTTTTAAAGAGGGAGGAAACATCCCCTACAAGTGAAAGAATTTTAATGAAAATCATACTGTCAGATTCAGCGTATCAGAAAACCCTACTACATAGGTTTCAAGCTCATATCTGCAAAAATCTGCAACTATATCTGCAACGTATTTTTTGCCAGAAGAAAAATATACGAATATAGAAGTTCGTTACGTAAGTTAATTTGTAAATTACGTCAGAACCAAATTTAGAGACAGCCATTTAGAAAAAGAAGAGTAAAATTTTTATGCAAATTTTGTTTACTTATTCAATGACGGTGAGCCAAAATAAAAGCTGCATTAACTAAAAAACGATCAGAAATTAAATAAAAAAAACAAGTTTTTTAAACTGAAAGTAAGGAGCGACTTTAAAACTTAAAACGAACAGAAATTATTCCCTATATGAAAGGGGCTGTCCCCTCCTCAACGCCTCGCTCTTTACGCTAAAGTTTGGCACTGTCTCACAACTTTATTTTTTAAAACAATAAATAACTTTAGCGTAAAGAGCGATGCGTTGAGGAGGGGACAGCCCCTTTCATATACGGAATAATTTCTGTTCGTTTTAAGTTTTAATGTCGCTCCTTACTTTCAGTTAAAAAAACTTGTTTTTTTTATTTAATTATATTCAGTGATATGTTTGTAAGTTTGTCTTGTTAGACAACACCAGAGAATGGGTTTCAAGAGAAAGTAATAAACTCTTACCTTTGTAAATTTTGTACAAAATATAGCAAGATTCATTTAACATTTAAACAAATATATATGTAGCCTGAACAATAGCTCACTTTATCTATGTTTACACAATGAGTCAATTTACACTACTGATGACGGTCACTGTATGTGTGACCGAAGTATCTGGTATTTTTGTGAATTTCTATACACTGTCTATTAAGAAGGATTTTATCCCTATTTTGAACTTTTATTTTATTCACACAATCAGAATTTAATGTAATGGAAATTAATCTATTATATCCATTTTAATCCTCCCAACAGTAATCTTAGTTTTTTAGGAATAATCAGACATTAAGAGAAAGCTAAATTAATTTGCTACTCTTAGCTCTTATGCACCAACCTGGAGTCAAGGTAAGGGACTTGATACCTAAAGACCTCTATAGAACTACTTCAGACACAAAACAACTTTAAAAAAACCCATCAAAATTTATTTACATATGTTTAGTTACATTTTTACAAGTCGGACAAACATTTTTGGGAGAGGGGTCAAAACCCCAAACACCCACCCCCTGGATATGGTCTTGACCTTAGCAACCCAGAAATAACCTGAAAACATGCTGAGGGATACTTTCCAAATGTTAGCCACTAGACACTTTTCAATAAAGTTTCTACCCCTTAACCTTTATGTACAATGTACATGTAACCTGGATCTTGCAAGTGTTATTGTCTACATGAGCCTAGATTAAGCAGAAATATGTATTTAGCAGCAGTGTCATGCTGTCTGTTATATTTCTGCTTTATATAGGTCTTGCTTTAAGGTACATTCTTTGGGTGCCTGTCTTCTTAGACCTTATTTTCCTGGAGACAGATACACTTACTGTTTCTTCCTTACCTTTAATCACCTTAAACTCGATTAGGCAGGCGTGAAAGGATGGTATTGTGTACCATTACCTAGTAATTGTATGAAGAAAATTTTGATTGTACGTATATGAGGAAGAACTAACATTTGAGGAATTCAGCTGCTAACATAATGCACTTATAATAGGGGATTGGAAACAAACCACAGATTTTATAAATGATCCTTGAGAACTAGATAACATTGCTTCAGGTATAACTAGCTAAAGTACGTGTCATGAACTTGAAACCTAAGTACTTTTTAAGTATAGTTTTGCTCAGACAGTAACTATTTGATGCTTAAGGTCAAATTTAGAAATGCTTAAAAATTAAGTACAAATTAGAAGTGCTTGGTGCAACACTGACTGGGAAAAATGTTGCCAAAAAGTCTCATTCTTGTATTCAATACACATTCAGTATAACCGCCACATAACACACCACCCTTTCTGGAAAATTAATCAGGGAAAATTTATTGCATGGTGACAATAGAAATACCACAGCTACTTTATAGGAACTTTCCAGATAGTCTTTGCATGATAATAAAGCTGATTTTTTCTGTAACCCTGGACATTCTTGTGGTGAAAATTAATGTTTAACTTATTACCTTACTTGATTTCAGACTTTGGACCAATTTGAATTTGATGGATGTGACAACTGTGAAGAGTTCCTGCGATTGAAGAGCAACAGAGAAGCAGTATATGACTGTACAAGTTCTAACTTTGATGGGTAGGTCTTCCTAGTTTCTTGTTAGTAGCTTTAAACTTAGTGATAAACTTAGTCACTGCAAGTCAATATTCAAGTTATTATCATTCCTGCACACACCAAAGGAATCCTCTTCATTATTGTCTGTAGTATGTAAACCATGGGTGTGCAGCAAATATTACATACAAATTAATTGTTAATCTTTGCACTAGCAGCAGCAGCAGCACATTCTTTGTAATCATTGTCTGTCACCCCTACATTTTTTTTAGTACATATTGCTCTGCAAATGTGAGTAGTGGATAGAGATCCTCTTTTTGCCTTTCAATTCTATTTTATTGCTCTTTAGGGCATCAAGGAACAAGTCAAATAATTGACTTGTAGAAGAAGTTATTATTATAGCTGTTTGAATCAAATAATTGGCATTAGAAATACGAGGTACTTATTTTTCAAATCAATTAACTGCACAAAACAAGAAAGTTTACAAAGCAGAATATATCGCTAGTTTTCATTAAACTGTACCAATAATCTGGGAAAAAAGTCATATTTCTTCTGTGATTGAGTATGATAATATTCTTATGTGAATTTAAGTATGGATATATTAAAATTGGCTTTCAAAAGTTATTTATTTTTCAGGAGCCAACTACTGCTAATTAACAACTAATTACAGCACAAAACTGCCTGAACCAAACCGCTTGTGCAGGCTCATTCACCCGCCCTCCTATCCAGAGCTTAAGTTTTAGCTTCCTCTTATGAGATTTTTCATTTTGCTCATTTTGTAATGAGGAAAAGAGAAACTAGTCACACTTCCTGCACACAACGCAGCTTCGCCTGGTAACGTTTGTTACAATAGTACTTCTAGAAATAGCCAAAAAATTAGAAATGACCAATTATACTTTTAGCCTGTTTGAAACATTAGTCCTAAGGTATCAAGTACAAAAATTTTTCAGACTGACTTTCTAAGAAAGCAGTAACACTCTTGCTACCTCTCAACTCAACTAGATCCAACACAGGGTATCTGATCAAAAATTGAATTTAATTATCCCTTCTTTGACTCATATTCTACAAAGACAAAGTATTTGAAATATTCATGCCGAATTTTAAAACCTACTTTGAGAATTCAGTGATGTTCTAGCTCAATAGTTTCCCTCCCCCCTACAAGCCAATAAATTTATACCTAATGTGATTGTTAAAATCTAATGAAGAAACAATCTACTTGTATCTGTACCCCTTGTAAACCTAGATTTCTTTGTATAGCTGAATTATTAAAGCCGATAAGAAAGATAAGATCTACGTGTACAGTTTGGGTGTCTTTAGTTCTTCTGTTTTCCCATTATCTCAAGAAATTATGGCCATGTGTTTCTGGTCATCAGGTTAAGTCTAACACAAGTGAATAACTTTATCTGCGTTTATGAAACACTAACTATGGCTTTTTATTCCTTTTATTTTGGATCTTACTTGGCGTCAAAAACTGAAACCAATTCCATAGCCATTTTCTGGTCAAAGTGCTTGGGTGATTTCTGAACTGACATTTTAAATGAAAAACTTCGACTATAACAGTAGTTCTCCTTATGATCATTTAGGTTTATATTGTAGTAATAAAATTCGGCCTGTTTAGAAAGATAAATGACTCAGTGGACCTAGGTAAAATTCAAACAGTTTCTTAGCCATATTTAATGCTGCTAGACAAGGCGGGGAACTTGCCTCCTTTGGAGAACGTTTTTCCATATAGTGGAGTTTTCCCAAATGGGCATGCTCTCTAGAATACTTACACATTTACCAGTATAATGAAAAGTTTCAAATTTGGTAAACTTTTTGTAACTATAAAAATAATTCTTTTCACTTTTTTTATTTGTACAATTACAATACAGTTTCTATGCCATGGAAGACATTGCTTCTGAAACTTAACCTAACAGGCCATCAGTAAAAAACTTAACATATCCTAATTTGGTAGTTCAGAAAGTTTCAGATTTTCTGTTTCTTTGTAATACTGGTGATAATTTAAGAATTAGCAAATAATAGGGTATGCAGTTCATTCTGATTAGGATGGTTAAACTAACTTTGGATGGTAAAAAGGCTCTTCTTCCTTCTTTAGATTGTTTAGCGGATTTTTGTTTCTCAAAAATACAGTTCTTTCACCTGTACTTCTCGAGGATTAAAAAAAAAATGTTTGACGACATGTTTGTTTTTGCAAGTTTTGGAGATATCTTGACATAGTTTTTTCAATCTCTTCCATATTTAAATGTGGTTCTCAAGTACAAGAACAAAAAAGAAGTGATAAAATTTTGTTTTTTTTCATTTTTGGCGTTTTTTATATGCGATTCTCTAATATGTTTTATATATGATTTCCGAAGTCTTTCGCCAATTGCAAAATTCCTTGTATCCACTGTATGTAAGATAGATTTGAAAATAGGATCCAAAATATTGGGAAACAAACCAAGTCTTTTCATCGAAGTTCGTGACTAGTTTAGCAGTTGTAGTGCTCGGAAAACCAGAAATACTTCGAAAACCGATAGTTGCTCAGTTTGTCCTTTTGTATCATCATTGGTGGAATATTTTTGGGATAATCTGTTTAGCAAATTAATCTCAGGTAACGAAATCAGTGAATCAAAGTAATTCATTTTAATTAAAAGAGGCAGTCTACTAGAAGTTTGTTTATGGCAGTTTGATCATGGAGCTTTTGTATATAGTAATGTCTGATTGATCTCCTAAAGGGACAGAAAAGTAAAGAACATCAAAGTGAGAAAGGAAGTTGGGATGGTGAATTTACCCATGTTCAACCTAATGGTTTTAATTTTTTAATACTGGTATATTTTAAATAAATATACAACTTTTTGTAAGATTTATCAAACCTCTTTAAATTTAACTCTTCTTGTTTCAAAGGACCTCCTTTCGCTTCGACAAATGGGGACCTAAAATGGATCTTTTCACGTTTTGGTCCCGAAGGTTCGACCTGTGGTCCAAGACATATTCATGTCTTCATATATTTTTTTTGCGTGTGTGGATGAAAGCTTTTTATCTACATAAAAAAATGTTATCCCTTGGTGGAATGAGGATGCATGTCAGAAATCCTATTTTTATTTTTTAATGAGGTGTATTCTCATATTTGGCTGAAATTTCGTTTTAATCTTATAAACCAAGTAATTCTATTTCTAGGCCTTTTTGAAGAAATTTACCCACTAAAATAAGGACAAAAAAAATCCCAAGCTTGCTTTGCTCAGCCTTTTTACATTAGAAGGGGTGAGGGTCTAAAACCCCAGTTGAGTGTCATTTTAGGCTGAAGTATCTTCTTGTGTTATTTGGACATACCTTTTTTTTTGGGGGGGGGGTAAGTTCACCCTTCTCCCGAGTGGATCCATAATAATATTATTCAGAAAAACAAGAAATGTCTTCAAAGCTATGATTGTTGTCTGGTGTCCAGATGAGGACAGAAGTTTTAATTTTAATGTTTTTATTTTTCTTTTAGAATGGTTGCTATGATGAGTCCTGAAGATAGTTGGGTAGCAAAATGGCAAAGGATAAGTAAGTACCTTCCTTTTTCAATCTTTATTATACTTCGTTTTAGGTGAAAGTATAAAAACAAGTAGTTCCAAATATAATTTTCTCGTTAAATTCGAAAACCTATAAGAATATTTCGTTGTCAAAAGTTGTCTTAATAAATGTTAATTTTTTCTTTTTTTCTACTTTGGCAAAATTTGGGCGTTGATTGTTGATATTTTGTTTTTATCATGGTTTAAAAAGTTGTTTTAATCCCGGTTCCTATTCTGATCTCAGAATACAATCAGATTTTTTCTAGCACCATAAATTTCTCACAAGTATTTTTTCGCTGATGCACCGAAAATTCGACAAAAAGATTACAATACATGACAATGACTACTACTACTATTAACAACTCACCAAGCACCAATCTGCCTGAGGCCAAAACAGCTACGTACAGTCATCCTCCATCCAAATCTATTCAAAACCTCCGTCTTTACACCCTCCCAGGAAGTTCCAATTTCCCTTAAATCTTTCCTTACGACATCCTCTCACCCCAACTAAGGACGGCCTGTTTTCTGTTTATCCCTAGACGGTTGGCCGAAAAGGACAATCTTTGGCAACCTATCCTAAATAAATTGCCGATCTTTGGCAATTTCCTAACTAATTAAACGTCCTTTATTCCTAAATATAACAAAGCTGATATTTATAAACAATAACCTTAATTGCACCGAGGAACAAAAAGGGAAGTTTTTATTAGCTCAAAGACTAAAAATTTTTGGGTTTTTGTGTTGTGATTTTCGAAGTTTTGTCTGAATCGACTAAGTTTGAACCTAAAAACTTTAATAACAATTACGAAAAGAAACAGCTCTTGACTTAATTTTTTAATATAGTACCCGAATATAAATTACAAATCTTTTAATCAGTTAGAGTGTATTTTGTCTAAAAAAAAAAGATGATGCAAAGAACTTTTGACTGAAAAGTTAAATGTAGGAAACTAATAGGAGATGAAATTTCAGGTCGTCGCTGAGAAAGGACATCCAACGGCATCTAAGTTAAACCTAGTAAAACTTCATTTTGGTAATAAAACAAACAAAAATACTAATTGATTTTATCTTTTAAATCCTGTTAACGCCTGAGTTATTTATCATTTATTAATCAGAAATGGAATAAGCCATAGGCTTGTCTCATACAGCACAAATTACATACCGTGAGCAACACTTTTTTACAACGAAAACAAAAACTATAAACTTCCTAATAAAAAATAAAAACAAAACAACAAACACGAAGATACCCTACAACAAATATACACTTCACGGTCCTAGGTACTGCCTTTCATAAAAAGAGGTCTCAACTAATGCTGTTTTGAAAGCCGCAACATCATTCACCAAAACTACTCGGTCGGGCAACGTGTTCCATGATTTTACTGAACGACTTACAAAGGAACTCTGTCTAACTTTCCTTGATACCCTTGGCTGGTACAATTTTAGAGTTCTGCCGCGTAGATGGATAATGACCAAACTCAAAGAAATCTTCCCAAGACACATGGTCAATACCCTTTATGATGCGGAAAGTGTTGACAAGGTCCATTCTGTCCCATCTGAATTGCAGAGATGGTAAGCTCAGGCTACTCAATCTCCGCTCATAAGGTAGGTATTTCAGATAGGGGACAAATTTTGACGCTCGTCTTTGCACCTTTTCAATCAACAGTGAATCAGATTTTCTTGTCGGATACCACACAGATGAGCAGTATTCAACAATAGGGCGCACCATTGTCTTATACAATGTGGTAAAACTCCTCAGATTAAACCTTCTGAAAGCTCTTGATGCAAAGAAAACCATAGTTTGCTTTACGCGAAACAGCTGATGCTTGATTGTCAAACCTCAGCTGATCATCAAAGTAATACCGAGATCCCTAATAGAGTTGACATGGCACACCGACACGTCACCAATGAAGTACCGGTATGCCACATCTTTCGCGAAGTAATGCATCATATGACATTTCTTCTGGTTAACAAACATAGAATTTAAATTACACCATTCGAAGAATACCTCCAAATCTCCCTTTAGAAGTGTCACATCAACCGGGGAGGTGACACCTCTGTATAGCTTTACATCGTCTGCAAACATTTTAATGGTACTGTGTCGGATTAGCTGCGGCAAATCATTCATGAACAAACTGAATGAAACTGGTCCCAGGCAGCTACACTGAGGGACCCCGCTTAGATCTCTACACGCTTTAGATAGTGCCTCACCAACCTTCACTTTCTGTGTCCGATTAGTTAGGTAATCCTTAATCCAATTCATGCTTCTACATCCAATCCCATACTTTCGACATTTTTCCACCAGCAAGGAATCGAAACATTGTCGAATGCCTTGCAAAAATCAATGTAAATACAATCAAACTTTAGGCCTGAATCAGCCATCTTTTGAAAATCATTGATTACTTCCGACAAATGTGTGTTACACGATCGTATTTTTCGAAAACCATGCTGTGCCATGCTCCATAATTTATTTTTTTCAAAATAATTTTGGATCCGATAGACAATTATTTTTCCATAATTCTGGAAAAAATCGATGTGTTCGAGATAGGGTGATAATTCGTAAAATCCGACCTTGGTCCACCCTTATGAAGGGGTTTTATGACTGCCTTTTTCCACGCAGCAGAGCACTTACCAGACTCCAAACAAAGATTAAAAAGAAATGCGAGTGGAGCCGCTAAAGAAGAAGCCAGTTCTCGCATAATAACATTTGAGACACCATCTATATCAGGGGCTTTATCAACAGAAAGCTCGCGGATAATTTTTTGGACGAGCTCAGACGCTGCATCAGAATCTGTAACAGAAGCTTCTGGTGCCAGTGATAAATTAGATATCTTATGGGCAGCAGGATTAACGGAAACAGATGAAAAGGTTTCGTTAAAAATAGCTGCTTTTCTTTTATCATCATCAACAATTATGACCTCAAATTACTCGGAACTAGTGAATTTTGAGACTCACCTCTACTGCAAATCCCAGTTTATGTTGGAAGATGTCTAGTCTGAAGGGTTTGAACGCTTTCGTACTTCGCCCAAAAAGAAAGTTGGCTTATAGATGACGTTGATGTTGCAAGCTGTGAAAGAAGGCTCTCGGCTGATAATTCCACATTGGATTTCTATGTTAATAACCTCTAGCTATCTATCACTTGTTTTGACTTTTGTCATTGACAAAAACTTAAAAAAAATGGGAAATTGGATAAAACTGGCATTACAGATGGTAGATGAGTTGGAAAAAAGAAATGTGACTAAAATGTTCCCTTGATGCTATTAAACTCGAATTTTCTAAATCCGTCAACGAGACAATTCGATCAGTGGAGATGAAAATTGAACTAGAGATTGGTTAACTATATTTTACCTTCTCACCAGTGACGTAATTTTTTCAAAATCGTGGGGGGGGGGGCAAAGTTGGAACCAATTTTCCCAAATCAAGTGAAAATGACTGTAAAAATTGAAAAATAAACCATTTGGTACCATAAAGGTATTATATAGTACTATAAAAGTACTATAAAAGGTGCTTTATAGTACTAGAAAGGTGCTTTATAGTACTATAAAGGTAAATATAAACTAAAGAAAACTGACCCATTTCCTTTGTTACTTGAATTATGCAGGGTTATCTTAGTTTTGACAAGATTTTTGAAGAAACTAAATTTTGCTATGGGGCAAACGGTTTTTTTTTGGGGGGGGGCATGGGCGCCCGCATGGGAAGGGGGGACAGAGGGGTGCTCCGGCCCCCCTCCCACTGGCTGAATGATGCTGCCTTATATTTTATATTTTTGTTTTGAGATTTATATTATGCAGCACTGGAAGTGCCGATTAGACCAGCCAATCCCCCCCCTCCTAAAATTCAGCTTATGGGAGCCAATGGGGAGGAGGCAAACCGAGGTCCGGATGAGGCAGTTGCCCCCCCCCTCCCCCCTGCCCCATGGCAAATTACGCCCCTGCTTCTCACAAAACTCGAAAAAGTGTCTCACATAATATAGCCTGAAAATTAACTAATTTGATTTTTATGGCATTATTGGAATGATACCATCTATTATAGCTAAACGACAACTTCTTACTATGAACTACGAGTTTTCTATCAATAAACTTGTTAGAAACTTCCAATGTAAATACCTGTCTTAATTAGGGAAATTCGAACCAGTATCGTCTGATTATCGACTAAAAGTCGGTAAACTAAAACTATTTTTAAGTCAACTCCCCGTTGCCTGGGACTTGACTATTTTCTATTTAAATTTTCAAATGGACTGCGCGAAAGATGGAGATCTTGGTACATGCTCTGTCAGTATTTTCATGAGTCTAAGGTTTTTTTTTTTTTTTTTATTTATTTTTTTTTTTTTATATATAGAAAATCCAATGTCTTCTAAGATGTCAAATAGAATTCTTTCATGGGTCATAAGCCTAATTATTTACATGATACTGATCCTTTTGCTCCCCCATTCGTTCCTCAGTTGACTGGAAACATACTGTGTTTTGTTATTTGTTTCTTTTACGCATTAACAGCAACTCCCTTGACCTATGGCTGTGCTCGAAAAAAGAAAAATCTTACATCACTGACCTTCATAACACTGAGTAACGTCCTCTATTCCAAAAGATTTTGTCTTTGGCACATTTATCTTTAGACCTAGCTTTTTACCTTCTTTACTATGGCTACTTTGAATGCAGCTGCCAATATGACGTCCTAATAAAGTTGACAGTTTCAATTTCGCTGAGGTTTTCTAAGAACATTAGACAGTAGCCATTTTCCCTGTGTACTAGACATATTGTTTTTATACTTGACTGAGTAATGTTTTGGCGCATGTTTAGTCTCGTAAAATATTACTTTCTCTGTGAAATTACTTTCTCTTTCATTCTAACTTTATCTATTACTTTCTCTTGCTTATAGTTCTGTATACCAGATTTAACCCGTTTTCTATATAGCATAATGCTGATAATAACTTAGAATCTATATATATATATATATTTTTTCTAGCTCGTTTGAACAAGGGTATATATGCCATCAGTGTATCTGGCAAACTTCCACCTTCCTATATAAGAGAAATGAAGAGTCGAGGATTTACCTATAGGTCAAGAGACACTAGTCAGAGAACATGATGGATTTATTTTGTCTCAAAATTTTTTGTTTCAATTCTTTTTTTAATTTCCGTAATGGTAAAACAAGATACTTTACTTTTATACCACTGGGTATTAAGCAGCAGTTTTAGAATTATAATATTTCATTTTCCATGTTATTCTTGTCCGTTGATTTTAAAGCGTTGGCAATATTTCACAGCAGCGTCATCAAGGAATTAAGTATTAATGGGCACGTTTTCGAAACAGTTTAATGGTTGTACGTAGCCCGGCTTTTCTGATCGATGTTATTCATCTGTAAATGTAGAATACGAATATCCTTCTTGAACAAAGGATGTTTGGTGATCGCGTTAGCTAGTTTAAGGTTTGTTCTGATCGCATGCCTGCGCAGTTTTCTCAACATTTTCATGGTTTGGTTTTTCAACTAGAGTATAATTCTATTCCTGCTTGCTCAGTGTCACGGGACGTTTATGCTACCACATGGTATTTAGCGATCAATTTAGTGTGGGAAGATACTGAGGGATAACTTGCTCAAATCTGAGGAGATTGCATTTTTATAACATATGTAAAGTTTTGTAACAAGTGTTTTGAAGAATACTTCATAAAATCTAAAAATAAAAATTGACACTAAGACGTCAAGTAGCATGTGCCTTGAGAAGACGGCACCTCGACTATTTACTAGTCAATGTACTTCAGCTTGAAAAGAGAATAAAATATTACGAGGAAAGTCATTTACTTTCAGACTCTTCAGAGACCCATCTTCTATATTTTGATCACAAAAATGTTCCTGATGATAGAATCAGATATACTGGATGAAATAGCAGCAAAAAAAGGAATAAGAGGCTTTAGGCTGACGGGGAAAGTAATGGAAGTAACTGCCTTAAATTGCAAAATACAAATACGTTTACGTACAAGTTGGTGGATTCGGGGAATCGCAGCTGAAAATTTAGGGTTTAGAGTAGAGTCGGGCAGCCAAAATTCTGTAAATCAAGGAGGCACACTTGTGCCTCTATAAAGAGGCGACCCACCACAATGTTAAGCGATTTTCGGTCTTAGCGGTCGCAGAGAGACAGCGGTGATCGTATTTTGTAGCCCAAGCTCCAACTAAGAAACGTGCAAAATTTTACCCCCCTCCGACTTTATCTTCATGGGTAAAAGTGGGCCGGAAGTTTCGACCCTCCAACCACATCCCCCCTTTAACATTGTTCGATTTGGGTGAAGTTTAGAGGTCATTCTTTCCTGTGGCTCAGGAGATCATCGTCGAAATTTCATTTCAATCCGATCGCTCCTTTCCTGTTTACCAAAAAAAAAATATAGCCACTTAAAGTTCATTTCTCTTTTTTTTTATTAGCCACGCCTACAGGCCACAGTTGGCACCGAATCCTGGTGATTGAGGACTCATTCGAAGTGGAATTTGACCTGTTAGGGCGTTTTGATATTTCCGTACAGAAAACATTATCCCCTGAATTTACATTTACGAAAAACCTCGTTTTCCTATAAGAGCCCATGTTAAGTTTTCCCACCACAGCCCCCCTTTAACGTTGTCCGATCGGGCTGAAATTTAGAGGATAAGCTTTCCTGGGGTCTGGAAGCTTATCCTCGAAATTTCCACTCAATCCGATCACTCCTTCCCTGTTTTCCAAAAACCAAATTTCAAGTTTTGTGGGGATTTGCTTGCGTCAAAAATAGTTTTTACGTATTGCGTCAAAAAGTTTTTTTACATATTGAATTTAAAGTTTAAAAAAGAAACTCAGTTTCTTTGTTAAATCCAATCTATTAAATCCTTCGGCTCAACAGGCGTCTCCAGAAGAACTCTTTAAAGAGGCACAAGTGTGCCTCGTCAATCTTAAAGAGCAGAAGCTATGGGATGCATTCGCCCCCCAACTTTACCTCCGGACACGATCAGATAATAGTTAGTTAAGCAATGATAACTAATAAACAGTAAAAGAATGCGTAGATATTATTTGAAAAAAACTACGTCTTATAAATAGTTAAAGAGGCTGAGTCACAAGTTTTAACTTTAAAACGTGCAGGTGTTAGGTCATACTGTGGGGGGGCTCCCGCCTCCCAAACCCCCCGCTTTCGCGGCCTTAAAATAAAAAAAAAGTTTTTTAAACTGAAAGTAAGGAGTGACATTAAATGTTAAAACGAACAAAAATTATTCCGCATATGAAAGGGGCTGTGCCCTCCTCAACGCCTCGCTCTTTACGCTAAAGTTTTTATTGTTTAAAAAAAAGAGTTGTGAGAAAGTCAAACTAGTACTAGAACCTGCAAGCATTTAAAGCTTATCCTTAGCCGCTTTTATTTGAGCTGGTGTGTAGATCAATGAGTAACGATTTAGTCTTGGAACCATTCTTCCAACCACTTCTTGCCCGGTTGAGCCAAAATTTTGTGTACACATTGATTCCCGGTGGAAGTACCCGCTAATTGGCTCATGAACCCTCTTGACACACACCCTCATACCTAAATTTAGGTCAAGACTCAAATCTACAAAGAAAAACACCTTCAAAAGTGTAACACCCGTTTTGCACCATTGCTAGAAACATATGTTGTTTTGCTTCTTAGAAACATATGTTGTTTCTAAGAAGATGCACGATCTCGGGTTCGCTTCATTTGTACGAATTCTTTGTTTTAAGTGTGATTAGCGAACATTGGATGACAAGATTCCAAAAAGTGAATAATATTGTGTTATTAAGGTTTAATATTTATATTAAATATATAAAAATGTTATAGGTATGTTGGTATGTATGTTGTTGGTAAATTATGAACTGGGTGATACAACTCTACGGGAGATCTAGAAACGCATGGTTAGGACAAAATGGCAGTTCTAGGACGCCTGGCTTTTTGTTAACTGAATACAATTAAAGAAAAACGTAATTTCAAAATTTTTATCTTGCTTTAACTTAACGGTTTAAAACTTTTGCAAGTATGAAGAGTCATAAATGACTGCAAGAATTACCAAAGGTAAATTAGCATGCCTTTATCTCTAAATGTACTAGAAACTAAAAAAAGTATGCTTCTAGCTCCCCCTCCAATTAACACCACTGGCCTCCAAGTAATTAAAGCTATCCAGTTGGATCTTTTCTTTGGTCTATGTTATAAGTGATTGATGGAATCTCAATCAAGAATTCTAGAATTTTTCAATATTAATGCATAATTTATCAATATTAATCTAATTTATCAATATTGATAACAGAAAAAGAACATTCTCTTGAATGGAATCTTAATTTTGTTTTATTTCATGACTTTTTTTTTGCATTAAGAAAATACTTTAGCAGTTTTCCGTACTTTTTCTTGTTCAGATTACAAGGACTACAGAATCCAGTATTTTTGCAATCTGCAGTCTCGCTATTTTGCTTCTATAGAGGAATTTGTAGCCTAGGATGCATAGTGTGTAAATGGGGCTTAAACTATATAAAATTGATAAAATTCGAATTTTGAAGAGTAGTAACTAAACCAAAACATTTTTTTGAAATCGTAGAACTCAATTATTTCGTGTCCTATTCATAGACTGCTCCCGAGGAAAGGTCTGTAAGTCGTGAAATTTGCCCATTGTTTACATATCGCGTTTGTTATTGGGAAGTATACAGACAATTTTGAAGGGGGGGGGGTGAATTTTCTACTGGGGGTATTTTCCACGGGGATAATTTTCAATGGTGAGGGAAGTTTCCAGGGGGTTAACTTTCCAATGGAAATTTCACACTGGGGGAATTTTCCAGAATTCCTATAAGATATTCTATTTATCTGTCTTACTTTCTGTTTGCCGATTTTATATGTGGAAATGCTAATGGGAACTGTCCAGGGGAAAATGTTTACCGAGTTGGAATTGTCTAGAGTATATTTCCGTAGGAGGAGGGGGGGTCCACGGAATAAATTCTCCATGGGGGACTTTTCCACGGGATAAAGTCTCTAGAGGGAATTTTGTGCGGGGAGCTACTTTCTCCTTGCGGATGCGGGGAATATTTTCGGGAAGAATTTTCTACGGAGGGGGGATTCGTGGTATGGTTTTAAAGACTAACAGAAATTAAGGTCTTTTTCAAATGAAAGTGTGCTTTAAGTTTTTCTTTCAGCCGAAATCGTCCGCAAGAAATATTCCGGTGGGAATTTTCAGCTAGAATGGAATTGTCTGGGGAGAATTTTCCTGATGGGGGGGGGGAGAATTTTACGTGAGAAGAACTCCATGGAGATTACCTGTCTGGGGAAGGAATTTTCCATATAGGGGGGAGCCAGATTTCCCGGCATTATTTAAAAACGATTAGAATTAAAAAAAAACAGGTTTTTTCTACTGAAAGTAAGGAGCAGCGTCAAAACTTGAAACGAATGGAAATTATTACGTATATGAGGGGAGTTGCCCCATCTTCAGTATCTCACTCTTTACATTAAAGTTCTTTTTAGAACTTTTAAAAAGCTTATTATTCTAGTTAAACGGCCCTTGTGTTTCAGGAGTCGTTTTTAAAGAATCGGGACAAAAAGTCTAACTTTAGCGTAAAGAGCGAGGCATTGAGCATGGGGTACTCTCCCCTCATATACATAATAATTTCTGTTCGTTTTAAGTTTTGACGTTGCTTCTTACTTTCAGTTGAAGAAAAACTTTTTTTTTATTTAATAAATCAGAAAGATCAAACCCTGACATGGAGACAAGCACCTATACGCCATTTCAAACAGCCCCATAATGTTGATCAGTCAGCTTCTCATCTCAACAATGTTTGGTAGGTGAAACTTTTCTGCTATTTTTCAATTCCGATACAAAACAGAAATACAGGCAGGAGTTTACAGTTATGAATATACAGACTGAGCCCTTTTCTTCTTCTTAGATTAAGGGTAAAGGAGAGAGGTTAAGAACAAAACTATCGGAAAAAGTAGAATAAAGCTTACCGAGGCCAATGCGGTCGTATTTACCCCTATTGGCTACAAATTATGAGTATCCAATCCCCCTAGCATCACGGATAGAACGCTTCCGAAGTATTCTGAGATTTTTTCAAAATGTAATACCCAACCATCAAATTGGATCAACATTAGGGATAGGGAAATTCAGTGAAAGTAGAGGAAGAACACTAAAGGAAAGATACTCTCCTTTAGCAACGTTAAGCGCAAGACCAATTTTATTAAAAGAACAATAAACGTTATGAACCATCTGTGACAAATTACTTTTGGAATGACTAATTAAAACAATGTCATCAGCATAAGCAAGGTACGATATATCACTCAAACCAGTTAAAAACACATAGAAGAAACAAATGCTCCACCAATAAGGCCTCCGAATGTCTTAAGACTACTTGGAAAGTCCTGTTCTTTAATCAGGTCTGATGATAACCAGCCCCATGTCTTTCTGAGGGCTTTAGCGGATGAAGGCCATTATCGCGAAAGGCATCAGTAAGTTCCCGGGTGACAAACGGATAACTTGTCCTTTTTTTAAGGTAAATTCTTGTTGTCTTTACATACTAGTTATGGCCTGCTGCTGCGAGATTGAGAAGCATTCTTTTTACTACATGAAGATGTTCTTCCCACAGTCTCTTTACCCTTAGGAACCTCTAAATTATGCAAACCATATCGAAGTACTGTATTCACAGCTTGACTGTTCTGTTTTCATTGACTGAAAGTTCTTCCTTCTGCTTGTCAAATGTAGCTGTAATATCTTTTAGTACTTGATCTTTGCAGACATCTTGCAGGCTTAACCTGTCGTCGATGAGTCCTTCATACAAAGCTTGTAATGGATCTATCATTATAAACAGCTAACCTTTAATAGGTTAGACGTTTAAGTGCATCTAACTTTTAAGTGCCCAAGCTATGACCATGCGTCCTCGCAAGCCGCGAGTTACTGTGTTCGCCCATGGGAACTTTTCGCGCAGCAGTGGACACCTCCAATGGAGAAAAGATTTTGAGCTTTCTTATGGGGAAAAAAGAGCAAAATTCCACGTTTTTGTAGATAGGAGCTTGAAATCTCCACAGCTGGGTTTTCTAATATGCTGAATCTAACAATGATTTTCATTAAGATCACTTTCCTTTTTGGGGGTGTTTTCCCCGTTTTTTGAAAATCAGGCAAATTTTTATCAGGTTCGTAGGATTTAATCTGTAAAATCAAACTGAATGAACTTTATTTATTTACAATTACAGTAAAGCCAATTCTTCTGATGTCTTAATTGCTATCAAAATTCCTTTCTTTAGAGTTTTAGTTACTATCGGACCGAGTCGCTCTTTACTTACAGTTTTCCTTACAAACAGTCCTTCGCTCCTTACATATTCTTATATGTATTTTTTTTTCTTATTTTACATTTTTTTTTTATTTGTATTATTTTTTTATTGGCTAACCAATTTTACATTTGGGGAGAATTTTCCAGCGGGGAATTTTCAAGGAGAAATTTTCTGCAGGAGAAGATTTCCCAGATGATATTTTCCGTGGGGGGGGGAATACGCTGAACCCCGCGTAACTGAAAACACACAAGAAACGAACTGACTGTAATTCCATTAGTTTTTTTTTGTCCAAGAAAACCAAGTGTAATTTCAATTGAAAACGTAAGATTACGGCCGGTCATTCTAGACGTACCCCTAGCATTAATGTATTCATTCCGAGTTCAAAACCTGAAGTCAGGATCGACCTCATCCGGTTCATATCTGGTACACGGATTGATTCCTTTTAAAGCCACTCCACATCGTTCTCGTCATTACTTACATAAATGTTATTACTTATTTATGCAACATAACACATTTACTTGTTAAACTAAAAAAAGATTTAAAAAAAAAAATTGGTAATTTCTACCCCTTCCTTTAGTACATTAAACAGTAGGTACATCCTGACACAAATACAGACTACAGCGTTTATTAATTAAAAAAAAATGTTCAAAATATAAATACAATAATTAGTTTGTTAAATAAGAAGACTGGCAAGAGAGGTTTTATATTATTCACTATTTCTAGACCGAATCACACACTAGAACGCCACTGAACACGACATAGCAGGGACATGAATAAACAAAAAGAAAATTATTGCTTGAATTAGAAACATTGTTTAATTAACAGAATTTAACAGTGTCATTTTACATTTTTCTTTTTTATTCGATGATTGATTTAGACTGTACATAAAAGTAAATTTGTATATATTCTCCAAAAATAAAAAAAAATAACGTAATTCTGAACCTTTTAAGTATCACCTTTGTGTAAACTAAAACTGAACGGGAAAGCCCTTTTCCCACCACATTCATCTTGTTTTACCTTCGGCTAAATAAACCAAGCTTTCTATTTCAGTTCTCGGGTTAATTTAGATCTAATTTTTAAAAGAAGATGTTCCAATCGACCATTTCTTTATAAAACGAGAAACCACATACAATAATTGTTTATATACAATTAAATCAAAACGGACGAAAGAGTCCAAGCCATAGCACACGAAAACCATAGCGAAAAATAAAGATGAAAGAGAACATATATGTCTTCCCTGAAAAAAAGAAATTCACGGCACAGCTCCATTTCCTACTCACATTCAGCTGGTGGATCGATTTCTGTTCATCAGAAAGAAATTTCAGCTCAGAGCATTTATCGCTTTAAAATTAATAATGGAATTGACTAGCTTAGCTCCTTGAAAGAACACGAAGAGGGCTTGACTCAAATCCTAAAACGGCTGCTCTGGCCGGCAGATCCTGCCCCAGTGCTACCAGCTCGACGGTCATCTTCTTCGTCGCTAACGCATGCTGCCGTCTACAAAAATCAAACAAACATATTTCAGTAGAATAATTTAGGTAATCCGCTCTTACTCTTGGATATAGATGAGCAGATGAATCATTAGAAGGCTGAATTGATTTAGAGAACTTTTCACATTTATTTAAAAATTATTGAAGGTTTATAACAAGGCAGTGTCCAGGGAGGGGGAGGTTAAGGGGTTTGACCCCCCCCCCCCCCGAATGTTTGTCCGACTCGAAAAACGAAACAAAGACAAATACAAAATATAATTGAAGCGCTTTTTTGTAAACTCCCCCCCCCCAAAAAAGAATCATTTTGTAACACCCCCCCCCGAAAAAAATCATGGATATGGCCCTGGTTTATAATTGCATGTTCACAGTTTTGTAATTTTTGAATTTACCCCTTCATCATACAAAAAAGCCTTGCTTCCGCGATTTTTTTATTTTTTTTATTGACAAGTCAGATACAGAAGCGCTACATATTATATTTGACTCTTATTTTTTTTTTTTTTTGTTTAGGCATAGACTAATAGATTCTTTTATAATAATGATCTAGATTATTTCTGAGACCACACTGCCTTTCCATGACGATAAATTAAAGTTCAAATATGGATAGAATCCTTTTAATAGACAGTGTTTCACACTGTCACAACAGTGTCACAACAGTGTTTTCACAACAGTGATAGAAATTAAAAAAAAAAAAAATACCATATATATCGCTCACATATGCAGTGACCGTCATCAGTAGTAAAACCTGATGACGGTCACTGCATATGTGACCGAAATATCTGGTATTTTTTTGTGAGTTTCTATCACTGTTTGCGAAACACTGTCTATTAAAAGGATTTTATCCCTATTTGAACTTTTATTAAATAGTATCTACTTTGTAAACCACTATATTTAAAATGAATTTAGTATTTACACAAGAAAATCTGAATGCATGAAGAATAAATTATTGCTAGTTCCCTTTTTGCAGCCCTTTGCTCATAATAGCGAGTTTTATTGTTTGATAGCTTCATTATTTGCGTAGTATCATTAAGTAAATAACGATGTTGGCACAATGTATTTTTTTTTTCATACCAGGGCACTTCGTATCGAAGGAGTTGTAGAAACTTCGAAAAGGGCTCATTCTATTGGAAATTTGAGTGACTAGTGCCCTTTTTAATAGTCAAAAGTGATTGGAGAGCAACTAACCCGCCACCCCCCCCACGGCAATCATTCCCCCAAACACATCCAATCAAAATTTTGAGATAGCCATTTTGTTCAGCGTAGTTGATTTCCAGATAGAAAATATGTTTCTGAGGAGGACACCCCCCCACAACCCTCAAGGCAAGTTATGCCCTGGAGGTTTATAAGAACGATGTTGACACAATGTATTATTTATTATTATTTTTTCTTTTAGAGCAGATCACTTCGCATCGAAGAAGTTGTCGTAGAAACTTCGAAAAGGGCTCATTCAATTGGAAATTGGAGTGGCTTGTGTCCTTTTTAATTGTCGAAAGTGATTGGAAGGCGATTAACACCCCTTCCACTCCCACCATTTCCCCAAACACATCCAATCAAAATTTTTAGATATCCATTTTTTTCACCGGAGTTGTTTTACAGATACAAATTATGTTTTTGAGGAGGAAACTCCCCCAGATCCTTTTGGGCAAGGGTTGTAAGTTATGCCCTGGTGGTATAAAAGGTTTTTACAGAAGGTGTTGTCGGAGAAACTTCAAAAAATCCTCATTCGATTTGAAATTCAAAGGGCTAGTGCTCTTTTTAATAGATGAAAGTAATTGGAGGGCAACTAACCCCCCTCTCACGCCCACCTTTTCTCCAAACACATCCAATCAAAATTTTGAGATAGCCATTTCATTTAACGTAGTTCCAAGTTCTGGAAATTAGGTCTTTGAGGATGACAACCCCTCCACAGCCCTCAAGGCAAGGGTTGTAATTTATGCCCTGGGGGCATATAAAGTTTTTATAGAACGCGTTGTCGAGAAACTTCAAAAAGGGCTCATTCGATTGGAAATTGAATTGGTTAGTGCCTTTTATAATAGTCGAAAGTGATTGGAAGGCAACTAACACCCCTTCCACGCCCACCATTTCTCCAAACACACCCAATAAAATTTTCAGATAGCCATTTTGTTCCACGCAGTTCAAAGCTCAGGAAAATATACCTTCGAGCAGGACACTCCCCCAGAGTCTTCAGGGCAAGGGTTATAATTTATGCCCTGGGGGCATATAAGGTTTTTTTTATTGAAATCTTTGTCTTAGAAACTTGAAAAATAGCTCATTCGATCGGAAATTCAAAGGGCTAGTGCCCTTTTTAATAGTCGAAAGTGATTTGAGGGCAACTAACCCCCCTCGCACGCCCACCTTATCCCCACACACATTCAACCAAATTTTTAGATAGCCATTTTATTCAACGTAGTTGGATGTTTTGAAAATTATGTCTATAAGTATGACAGCCGATCCCCCACCCCCACAGCCCTCAAGGCACGGGTTGTAAGTTACGCACTGGGGGCATATAAGGTTTTATTGAAAATATTGTCGTAGAAACTTCAAAAAGAATCATTCAATTGGAAATCGAAAGGGCTAGCGCCTTTTTTTAATAGTTGAAAGTGATTGGAGAGCGACTAATGCCCTCTCACGCCCACCATTTTCACAAACACATCCAATCAAAATTTTGAGATATCCATTTTGTTCAACGTAGTTGAAAGTTCTGGAAATTAGGTCTTTTAGGATGATAATCCTCCTCAGAGCCCTCAGTGCAAGGGTTGTAAGTTATGCCCTGGGGGCATACAAGGTTTATATAGAAAGTTTTTATAGAAATTTCAAAAAGGGCTCATTTGATTGGAAATGAAATTGCCCTTTTTAATAGTCGAAAGTGAGTAGAGAGTAATTAGCCCCCCTCTCACGCCCACCATTCCTCCACACACATCCAATCAAAATTTTCAGATAGCCATTTTGTTCAACGTAGTAGAGAGTTCTGGAAAATAGGTCTTTGAGAATGACTCCCCCCCCCAGTCTTCAGGGCAAGGATTTTGAGTTATGCTCTGGGGGCATATAAGGTTTTTATTGAAAGATTTGTCATAGAAACTTCAAGAGGGCTCATTTGATTGGAAATTGAAAAGGCTAGTGCCATTTTTAATAGTTGAAAGTGATTTGAAAGCGACTAACGCCCCTCTCACGCCCACCATTTACCCAAACACATCCAATCAAAATTTTGAGATAGCCATTTTGTTTAACGTATTTGAAAGTTCTGGAAATTAGGTCTTAGAGGATGACAACCACCCTAATAGCCATTAGGGTAAGGGTTATATATTATGCCCTGGGGGCATATAAGGTGTTTATAGAAAGGGTTGTCGTTTCAAAAAGGGCTCATTCGACTGGAAATCGAAAGGCCTAGTGCCCTTTTTAATAGTCGAAAGTGATTGGAAGGCTTGACATTTTTATAGTAAAAATATTATAAGTAAAATATTATATAGTATAAGTATAATATTTTTTGTTGTTGTTGTTGTTGAGACCAGGGCACTTCGTATCGAAAGAGTTGTCGTAGATAGGAACTTCGAAAAGGGCTCATTCGATTGAAAAAAGAAAAGGCTGATGCCCTTTTTAATAGTCGAAAGAGATTGGAGGGCAAGTAGTCCCCCTCCCACGCCCACCCTCCCATTTGCCCATTTTGTTTAAAAACTAAATGTTGCCTTAAGATAAATCAAAATGCACTGTGTTAATGCTAATTCTCAATAAGGCATCTCAGCTACTCACTACTCTCACTCTATTTACTCACGCATCTCACTACTATTTGTGTCCTATTTTTTAAAAGGGTGTATGTAGTTAAAAATTGCTGAAAATTTTTCTCCAGCATACGAATAACCGGCCAAACTATAAAGTTTTAAAAAAACGAAAAGATTTAAAGTATTATTTACTTTTTCCCTGAAAAGACTATGTCAATATAAAACGAACAGAAATTAATTTAAAAACTTTTTCCACAAAATAAGTTTTTCAAAGAAAAGTAAAGAACTCCATTAAACAAGCAATGAGCTAAAATAAAATCAAATAATGTACCAAGCGTGAAACTACCACAAATCAGCATCGACGAATAAATGAAACCCAGAACGAACAGGAATTACAATAAATAACCGAGTCAAACTCAAAACGAGCAGAAATTAACATAAGTTGGGCTCAAAACCCGTATGCCTTCCCAAGGTCAGAACAAAATTTGCACTTTACTGAAAAAATACAAATGAATGTGCATTGTCAGTTTAATATACATATACTGATATTTAGTAATCAAAATGTTAACATTATTTGATTTATTAAAGTTATAAAAGTAAAAACATTTATATTTTTTTCACTAAAGTCCAGATTTTGTTCTGGCCTTGGGAAGGCATATTGGGTTTTGAGCCCAACTTATGTTAATTTCTGCTCGTTTTGAGTTTGACTCGGTTATTTATTGTAATTTCTGTTCTTTTTGGGTTTCATTTATTTATCGATGCTGATTTGTGGTAGTTTCATGCTTGGTAGATTATTTGATTTTATTTTTGCTAATTTATTATTTAATGGAGTACTTTACTTTTCTTTGAAAAACTTATTTTGTGGAAAAAGTTTTCTTAATTAATTATTGGTAAAGATGGTAGATGCAGTGAAGATGTAAAATTAAAATAGCCAAGGTCAAAAGCGTTTTTCACAGAAGAAATTTTTTTTTTAAGAATAGGAAGATAAGTCTGCGAACCAAGATTAGAATATTGGAAGCTACAGCGATGACAGTGGTGAAGTATTGTTCTGAAGCGTGGGCGATCCAAAAAATGCAGGAGGATTTGCTACATGTTTTCGAGAGACATTGTCTACAGATTGTTGTGGGTACCTGACTGACTTGCGTTTTTCAAACAATAATCTGTGCCAAAAACGTGGTTCTAGCCCACTTTGTAGGGCTATAGTGAGAGAAAGGTTGAGATAGATAGGATATAATTTTGCGGATACAGGATGATGGGTGGGAGGAGGTCGTCAGAAAGGATGTAAAGGAAATTGGAACTTCTTCGCAGGGCGTAAAGAGGGAAGCTTTGAATAGATTGGGAGAGAGGGGGACCGTACTTGCAAATAGGTAGCTAGAAATTGTCTGTGCCTGGTACTAAAGACGATTCTGAACCTCTAGTTCTAAAACTAGAAAACATGGTTTTATGATGTATTTTACAAACATTTCACGTTTGAAGCCGTCATGGAAAAAGTGGGGTAGCAAAGTAGCAATGCTACTTGGTAGTTTTTAAATTTTTTGGCACATTTTGTCTGAAAATACTATTTGTACATATAAAAAATACTTTTTGCTCGAAGAAAAGCTGTCAAAACATAAGCTGTACTGCTAAAGTGTCGGCAGCTTTTGGAATTCTGTCGAATTCTGTTACTGGCAGCTTTGGAACTGTGTTCATACCTGGTCTGAAGGTAGTTGCCCCAATCCTCCAGCATTTGAACTTATTGAAGTATTGACATAACCCCAAGGCAGAGCCCATTTCAACACAAGAGGAAAGTAATAATGGTCTACACGTACAATACTGCATTTCTCATAACATTGCAATGGATAATATTATAGGTCAACGAATCACTTGACCCATTCATACTTCTTTTTTTCTAAAGATTATGAATATTTAGAAGAAAAAAAATCTCTCATTTCTTTGTAGCTAATCCTTAAATATAAGATTATGATTAAAAACCCAGCAGTTTTTTCCCCTAATTCAACAAGAAGTAAATACAAGCAATTATAACATTAGTATTGAAGAGGGCACTTACGCTGGAGGATAATGTGACGCCTGTTCGACTAGCTGTTGCCTGAAGAAGGTCAACATCGGGACCCGTTCGATTTTCAAATAAGAACATGTTTAACGTTTCTTCAAAAATCCTCGCTTCAGGAAACTCAACCTAAAGATGAATGGTGACTTTATTTACTTTATTTAATTTCAAGTACATATAATTCTTGGGTGTTTCGTTATTGATACAACTAGACATATAACCGAGCGTGGGAGAGGACAAAAACCAAGATTTTTCCCCAGGGAGGGCAGAAAACTTCTTTTAAACCCAATTCAAAAAATAATAGGACATTTAGATACAGTTTTTATTATTATAAATGCTTAGACTTGAAAGAGAAAGCAAGATCCTTCCTCTCAGGACTATACTAATGTTTATCAATTTTTAAATGTATTTATTTCAATGAGGTAAAATTAATGAGGGAGATATTTTTCAAGAAGAAAGGGTTAGACCATTCTGAACAGTCGGAGAAAGAGGGTGCTTACCCGTAAGCTTGATTAGTGTTTTTTTATGTTATTAAAAAAAGCAGACTTTTTGAGGTATAAATTATTTTCGGCACCACAAATGACACTTAAGTCTTTAGGGAGTTTGAATGGCGGTTGCCTCACTGCGTTATTTTGGTAGTTTCCCTCCACTTTAAGATTTACTTAATTATACCTTTTAATTTCTACTCGTTTTATTTTCAATAATACATTCAAAGTATTTTTTTGCTCGTTTTAAGCTTGACTTGTTATTTGACTTTATTTCTTTGCGTTTTGATTTTATTACTGCTCTTTTCTTTTCACAAGAATAAAAACTTGTTTATCCAAGACAAGAAATTCTGTATGTTCGTTGATGATGTTTCTACTGTGTGATTGCTACAAATGAGAATTTATCTGTCGTTTTATCGGCAAGAGCTCTAAATATAATATCAACATTGATGAGTGTCAGTAAACTTAAAAGTGTCGAAAAATGTCCATGGAAAAAAAAATCCCTAAAACAAACATCTACCATACTTTGAAAGGTTTTTACTAAAAAAAATATTTCTTTTCTTTGGCAATGCTTCCAAATTCAAAGTCTTTTCTTGTTTTGAATTTAGAAAGCACGCATAAAAACTAAAATATATAGAAGAAATGCAAATGGATAAGAATGAAAAACTCTATACAACCATTATAACAGGAAAAACATAAATGGGGGAAAACAATAGCCTAACCTAGTGGTAACTAAATTGGGGTTGGCAACCCCTCCTACGATCAATGGCAAATATTTTCAACCCTCTCTAAACTCTGTATTGAGTCAGCAAATCGATTGTACAACACAAAGGGATTAAATTTCTTGATATGACAGCCAATAGTTAGTCCGAATTGTAAGAGTCAGTATCAAAGTAAAAGAACTTTATAAAAAGCAATAAAAAAAACAAAAACAAAGCCAGGTGTAATTGGTTGACAATAGCTATTTGTGGAACACTTCTGCTTTTCGGTCACTGCACAAATTAGAGTCTAGACGGAAAAAAAACAACAACAAAAAACAAACAAAACAAATATACAGTCAATGATAAGAAAAATCTCAGCCATGACAAAAAAAGAAGAAATATTCCGTCTTTTTGCAGTCGGTGGGAACAGGTGAATTTAATTTTCAAGGTTTGTGTTCTTATTCTGTTTTGATATCATATTCTATTTTATGTTTTTCTTCTTTTTTTGCTTCGCACTGCGGAGAGGAGCTCCCTGTCAAGATTTTGTAGTATTATCTGGTTTTTACTTGAAGACATTTTTGTCGTTTACATGCTTTAGGCATTTTTTTTCCTATGTCATGTTTAGCCAATGGGATCTTGGAACTTATTTATGAACATTAAAATAAACTTGATTCACTTAGATGCTGAATCTTACAATTGGCGAATCCGTTCTGAGACTTTTAACACTGGATTTCGATTAACTTAGATTTGAAGACACCATTGTCCTAAACTTTGACTTTCTCTATTTTACTATTATTTCAATTGGCTTTTAAGACATATTAAAATGTGGTTAACATTTTTTTTTTATTCTAGACTACAGGATTCCTTAAGACCCCCCCCCATCTTACTATCAAAAGGATACCCCCCTACTAACCCTACTAAAACAAAACACCATATAATTGACAACAGTCTTATTAAGTATCACATCGCCTTATTTACATACACTATATTACCTTAGTGTGCTTTCTGTCAGTAGCATAAACAATCGATGTACAGCAGACTTCGGCTACTTTTTTTCCATGCCCATAGAAGCTCCACAAACAAATTTCATTTGAGCCAATAACGTCTTTGATGAAATTTATACGATCACGAAAACGCAAACATAATTTATCAAACAATTCAATATTTTTAAGAAGATTATCATCCGAGGTCCTACAAATAAAATTCATAATCATTTGAAATAAAACTAAGTTAATTAGACTTAGATACAATAGAAATCATGGTTCCCACTGCCAAGGACTAATCATTACTTCTAATGATTTATTTCCATACGATATTTCAGATGTCTTTCCCTCCCTTTAATTTTTTTAAGTAGAGATAACTGTTGATTTTTGTCCCACAGTGGTCTTGACGCTATTTATGCATACTGTTTCCGTATTTTTTTTTTTAGTATTTGCGTCATCTTCATTCTTTCGTAATTCAAGGACAGTTACATTTGCGAGAAAGCTAAAAAAAAGCATTTAGTTGAAAGTAATTATACTATTAAATAGTTGAAAGTACCTCAAACAGAAGTAATTATAACCGAAAGTGAGGGGCTTAATTTTAGCGACAACTTCAGACATCTATATCTGTAAAATCGCTTTTTTAGACTTGATATACGACCCTCCACATGTTACATGTTCAAAGAATTGTGAGACCACATGTTCAGACCACAGAGTAATGGTTTTCAATTGAATCAAAAAAAATTATATTGCCCAGACATGGTTAAAAAATAAATAAGCTTCTTTACTAGGACAGTGATATAACTAAGGAAGAAGATTGTAGGGGCACCGCAGAAAATAGGATAGTGGAAACACAGTTTCTTTGTAGGGCAGTTTAGAGGTTTGGGGGTGTCTTTAAGAATGATGAAAATCGTGAACCTGGAAGAATTCTATTAAATACCCCCTGCCCCACCAAGGATTTTATATTTAACCAAAAAGTTGCACCTGGAGTGTTTTTTTCTTTTTTTATAAATTATTCTAGACTTAAATTAGAGTCTAAGAGCCATAAAAAAACGATATATTTGATATATTTATATCGTAAAGGATTTATAAAAGCACTCATATTATGTAAAACTGTTTGAGTTGTGTGGTGTATGCCCCTTGAAATACATGCTTAAATGTAGGCTAATGTAAACAGTCTTAATCAGATATATAGGGCCAGAGAAATAGAAATTTGGTAAGCGTTCAAGTATCACTAAAGTAAAAATATGCTTGGGTGGTTTTAAATATGATTTACCAAACTGGAATAGTTACCAATTCAGTAGCTATTCCTCTGTGGATCCCTTTCCCTCTCCCCAAGGATATAACCCATGTACAATAACAGTCTTCACTGTAGACTCGGAATGGATCATATTTTAATTGATAAGTACATACTATCATGGCTGGAGCACTGGTAAGTAAATATCTGCAACAAATTGAAATTTGTACTGATAACTGAGCTGAAGAACAAGCGGCAGTTGTGAAAGTCTATGTTTTAAATTTTTCATCACATTTCCTCTCCACTACCCGTGACTCTATTAATTCTTTTAGCTAAACTCCGTGCAGTTGAGATGACATTAGACATCCTTATAAAATACGAGATTGAATCAAAGCATGTACTCAATTTGTTAGGCTTTCAGGCAGCTGTTCCTCTGCTGAGTAAGATTCATCATATTGCTAATGAGATGAAATCTATGAGGTTCGTAAACTGATCTTGAACCTTTATACTGGGGTGATAAGATCCGTATTGGGCAGATTTTCAGCCGTAAGGGAAAAGTAGATGCAAACTGCAAATGTTTTAGCCAATTATGCAGCAGGCTTCCAACAATCAACCTTCTCAAATGAAATGAAATTAGGATATGAGTGATATTTTAAGAGGTATATCAAGGGTGCAATCCTCACTCATACTATTGTCTTCTTTCAACTCAATGGAAAAATTGGTGATGTAGCGCCAATTAAAATGTGGGGTAGTGCTACTAAATGACGGTCTTTTCTGTTGAAGTCTCCGTCAGTCTCCCCTTCTTCAAAACTGTTATCAAAGTAAAGAGAAACTTTATCATCTTTTATCTGTACCAAACTTCTTCAGATCCATCAAGTATTTGAAACAAATGTACCGGAGTCCAAAACTGTGTAGTCGTAGAAAAACCATGAAGTCTCATCACAACCCAAAAAAAGCAATTTTTAAACAAATGACACGAAAAGAAGAAATGTATTTCTGTGACATATGATTTAGTAACGGGCACAATAGCTGCAGAGCATACAAACACTTAAAAAGGGTGGCTCTGCAGACCAACAGCAAAGGGGTGAAAAGGGCTGCAATAATTACAGTACTTCATGATCAATACTATCTTGGAGTACCACCTTAATTAACTTTTTGTACTAACAGTGTAAATAATCCAAATATTATTTCCAAACCCCCCCTGCCAGGGGGGTTGGGTCTAAACTTTGGTAAAAAGGCTTTTCTGGCAATTTTAAAATAATGACCTTAAACTAATTTTGTATGATAATATGATTGAACAGGCCAGACATGTTCAAATCAACAAAGTTGCAAATCAAATATGGCTCGTTAAAAATAAAAAGTTTCTTGGTTAGAACATACAGAGTTTTTCCACATAATTAAAGTATTTTTGCAGCTAGGATAACCAGCAAAAGTTTTCAGAAAACTGATTAATTATGCATCTTCAAATACCTCTTAACGACGTTTCGAGATTTCTGAGAATTAAACAATGGGACGAGGCAGATAAAACTACAACCCTTTAGCGATGCCGAAATTAAAAAAAAATTTATTAATTATTTAAAAGACAAAAAAAGATCAATATTACTCCTATAGCTTGACTTTCACGATGAAGACGGTTCATTTTAGTACGAAAGAAATGAACATCCTCAGTTTTTTATTATAAGCCAGTTTAGTACCAAAAATAAGAACAACAATGACAAAGTGGACAAATCACGAAAAAACAATAAAAGGGTATAATTAAAGTTAAAGAAATACTTACGCAGTATACGAGTATTTATTATTATGCCTATTTATCAAAAACTTGACGACGGGCTGAAAAAGATAAGAAAAACTATTAAAGATACAAAGATCAAATCAAGTAGCAGTCAAACAAACTGTAAAGTCTAGATTAATACAAGCACGATCCCCACTAAAGCAGAGGCGATAAGACTAACCCGTAATAGCTTCACTCCTACTAATTACCTTGACCAGAAAAGATGCAGGCAAACCTATTTATAAAAAGTTTCATTCTCCCAAACCAACTTCACGCTCATTTAAAAGGAGTCCCGACCACTCTAAAAACAAAACAGAACTTTTTTCCGAGACTAGCAACATATTATCTATTACACATCCATTACATCTATCTTAAAAAGACACAACACTTCGCAATCTGAATCAATAGCTTAATACTTTACAATAATATCTATAACTACATACGAGGAACACTTAAATATACAACACGTGATAAATTTAAATATACATACTACCCCCTAGTACTTAAATACTTCAATTTTTCCAATGATTTTCAATCTGTATGACTGAAGTCACCATCAGTCACCTCTTCCCGCGGATTTGAAAATAAAGGTGAACGTACTACACCATGACCGATTCCAATTCATAGAAGAAATTCACTCTGCATGATTGGAAGGGTAAAAGTAATGTCCTTAGGCTTGTACTCCCTCCAACAACCCCGCTCATACCTAACTTTGCAAATAAAGACTTTCTGTGCCATTTTCTACCCAAGATAAAAAAGATAAAGGTAAAAAATACGGCATTGGACTTTACAGTCCCTACAGAGGGCGCTGATCTCCGTTTCTTAGCCCTTCAGCCAGGAAGTGCAATGGGAGGTTGGGGGCCAACCATCCTATGCTCTCGAGCACGCTTCCTGTGTACCTTCCCCAAATATCTCCAAGTACCCATTTAAAGCTGGGTGGACTCTGGCTGAGCTTACAGAGTCATACCACTGACCCCCGTCCCAAACCCAAATAATTGAGTACACTAGGATTCGAACCATCGTCCTCTCGGACAAAGATAAATCAGGGATTATTTAAAGAACAGTCAACAATTATAGCACACTAAGTGTGTATTTCACAATGATCTTTGATTTCGACCAAATATCGTATTTAAGGATATTGGGCCAATGTAAATTTTGATCCAATAGTATGGGGGTTACAGGGGCACCCTTGGTAAAAATAAGGTGAGGTGATCGAAGCTAGTTGGCCTCTAACCAATTTTGGTCCTTAAAAATCGCTCTAGACGTTTCGCTTTCCGATCAAATGACCCCTTTCCCGATTTTCTATAACCATTTTTTCTATGCCAAGGGGCCTTGAGTAAATATTGATCAATAAAAATTAACAGTAAATGAAAAACATGTTGCTAATTACTTA
Source organism: Artemia sp. Qi Xiang Cuo (assembly GCF_049724085.1). NCBI lineage: Eukaryota > Metazoa > Arthropoda > Branchiopoda > Anostraca > Artemiidae > Artemia > Artemia sp. Qi Xiang Cuo. The sequence goes on from NC_142805.1 coordinate 40,904,604, forward strand.
CTCAAAGCTACTAAATTGACTTTGATTGGCAGTTAGGCAAAGTATTTCCAGTATAGGTACTTTATCGTGCATTTTATTCGAAAATAAAAACGGAAAAAAATCATGAAAAAAGGTAAGCCTACCGATAAAAGTAAAGAGTAAAAATGGAACCTAAAACTAACAACATTTTCAATTCTCAGTCTATGCAAAACAAACACACAAGAGTACATTTCAATAACATAAATTACATTATTCCTTTCTCCCCCCCCCCAGGAGTGATCGTATTGTTTTTAGTATCTATGACACATGCAAAATCGCATAAGATGACAAATAATTCTGAAAAGATAAAGAAAAAGCCATGGAACAAGAAACAGCAAAGATCACATTGAATTGCAAAAAAAACTGTTGCACAACGAAATTTGCTGTTAGAAAACAAAGCAAAACCACATGGGATGATGGAACGTGTTAGTTTAGCACGTGTGAGTCTCTGAAGGATAAACAGGAAAGAGGAATTGCTTTTTAGTATCTATTATACGTGCAAAATTACACAAAATGACTCCGAACACCTAAAGAAAAAGGCAAGGAACAAGAAACAGAAAAAATTACACCGTATTGCAAACCAAAATATGACTTCAAACTAAAGAATAACACGGTAATTAAGCTACTGCGTAATTTAGATAATAGTTTCAGAAATTACAATGGAATAGAGAACGTTTTATTTTAACACCTGTAAAGGAAAAACAGGAAGGAGGAATTACATTCACATCAGAATTTTTTAAGTTTAACTAAAATTGTTGATTTGCCAACCTTTGACTTGAAACAAAAGAATAGAACGATGATTATGCCAATGCGTAATTTAGATATGTCAGAAGACGTAGGCGTTGGAACATTCCTGGTTATTATTGAATTATGTAACAATGCAATTAAAGCAAAACCATAAAGACTGGGGGAAAGCTAGGAAAGAAGTTTTTTGGTATATATGACGTCATGCAAAAGTATACATGATTCCGAATGAATCCGAACAGCTAAAGCAAAAGGCGCGGGAAAAATTCTGAGGTAATGATGCACGAAAATGAAGCGCAACAAGATCTGTGGCTAAAATACATGAGACGACACGCTTCACAACAAATCCCAACTGAAAATAATGGTGGTGCTAAAGGTCAGGATTTAAAGATCTTCTCTGTCTTTTAAGAACCAAGGTGATTGGAGGGCAAGCAGCTTCCTTTCCGTCATCTTTTTGCGACCAAGCTGCCCCTGTGGCCGCATGCCACTGGATCAAAACTCAAGATGAGTGTTTGTGGCTTCAAAACCCACACATTCTATGCTATGCTATTTTCGACATAGTTGAAAAAAAAAAATTTAAATATTTTTACTATTATAACTTTAATAAATCAAATAACATTAACATTTTGATTACTAAATATCAGCATATGTACATTAAACTGACAATACACATTCATTTGTATTTTCTTTAGTAAAGTGCAAATTATGTTCTGGCCTTGGGAAGGCATAGGGGGTTTTAAGCCCAACTTATGTTAATTTCTGCCCGTTTGAGTTTGAATCGGTTATTTATTGTAATTTCTGTTCGTTTTGGGTTTCATTTATTTATCATTGCTGATTTCCGGTAGTTTCACGCTTCGTAGATTATTTGAATTTATTTTTGCTCATTTTTTTGTTTAATGGAGTTCTTTACTTTTCTTTGAAAAACTTATTTTGTGGAAAAAGTTTCTTTAATTAATTTCTGTTCGTTTTATATTGACATAGTCTTTTCAGGGAAAAAGTAAATAATACTTTAAATCTTTTCGTTTTTTTAAAACTTTATAGTTTGGCCGGTTATTCGTATGCTGGAGAAAAATTTTCAGCAATTTTTAACTACATACACCCTTTTAAAAAATAGGACACAAATAGTAGTGTTTAATTTCGTTTCATACCTCCTCTAGTTGACCTGACATGGAAAACGTGATACCATTCGCAAAAAAAAATCTGCTTACTTTCTTTGATAGGTTGGATACACTTACGCTATTTTGAGTTGGTTAAATTTTGATAGCAGAAGTAGCCCCGAAAGTTTGAACATAATACCCAGTCGTTATTGGGGTACTGCTGAGATGCCTTATTGAGTATTAGCATGAACACAGTGCATTTTGATTTAATCTTAAGGCAGAATTTAGTTTTTAAACATAAAGGCAAATGGGGGGGGGGGTGGCATGGGAGGGAGATTAGTTGCCCTCTAATCACTTTCGACTATTAAAAAGGGCATCAGCCCTTTCTATCTTCAATCAAATGAGCCCTTTTCGAAGATCCTACGACAACTCCTTCGATACGAAGCGCCTGGTCTAAACAACAACAACAACAAAATCATATATTATACCCACATCTATCTTTACTATAAAAATTTCAAGCCTTCCAATCACTTTCGACTATTAAAAAGGGCAGTAGGCCTTTCGACTTGCAATCGAATGAGCCCTTTTTGAGTTTCTACCACAACGCTTTCTACAAACATCTTCTATGCCCCCAGGGCATAAATTACAACCCTTAGCCTAAGGGCCGTGAGGGATGTTGTCATCCTCTAAGAGATAATTTCCAGAACTTTCAACTACGTTAAACAAAATGGATATCTCAAAATTTTGATTGGATGTGTTTGGGAAAATAATTTATTCGCTTTCCCGTTACTTTCAACTATTAAAAAAGGCACTAGCCCTTCAATTTCCAATCAAATGAGCCCTTTTGAAGCTGCTACGACAGCGATTTCAATAAAAACCCTATTCGCCCCCAGGGCATAACTTAAAACCCTTGCCCTGAGGGCTGGGGGGGAGAGAGTTGTCACCCTCAGAGACCTAATTTCCAGAACTTTCTAATACTTTGAACACAATGGCTATCTGAAAATTTTCATTGGATGTGTTTAGGAGAATGGTGCGCGTGAGAGGGTGGTTGGTTACCCTCCAATCCCTTTCGACTATTAAAAAGGGCACTAGCCCTCTCAATTCCCAATTGAATGAGCCCCTTTTGAAGTTTCTACGACAACTCTAACTATAAAAACTTATATGTCCCTAGGGCACATCTTACAACCTTTGCCCTTGAGGCTCTGGGGTGTTCGACATCCCTAAATATATAGTTTCCAGAACTTTCAACTACGTTGAACAAAATGGTTATATCTAAACTGTGATTGAATATGTTTGGGGAAATGGTGGGCGTGGGAGGGGGGTCAATTATTCTCTAATCCCTTTCGACTATTAAAAAGGGCAATTTCAATTTCCAAACAAATGAGCCCTTTTTGAAATTTCTACAACAACTTTATATATAAACCTTATATGCACCCAGGGCATAACTTACAACCCTTGCACTGAGGGCTCTGAGGAGGTTATCATCCTAAAAGACCTAATTTCCAGAACTTTCGACTACGCTGAATAAAATGGATATTTAAAAATTTTGATTGGTTGTGTTTGGGTAAATGGTGGGCGTGAGAGGGGGGTTAGTTGCCCTTCAAGTACTTCGACTATTAAAAGGGCACTAGCCCCTTCAATTTCCAATGGAATGAGCCCTTTTTTATGTTTTTACAACATCGCTTTCCATAAGAACCTTACAGGTTCCCAGGGCTTAACTTACGACCGTTGCCCTGAAGATTTTGGGGGGAAGGGTTGTCATCCTTAAAGACCTAATTTCCAAAACTTTCAACTAGGTTCAATAAAATGGCTATCTAAAAAAGGCGGGCGTGAGAGGGGGGTTAGTTGCCCTCCAATCACTTTCGACTATTAAAAAGGGCACTAGCACTTTGAATTTCCAATCAAATGAGCCCTTTTTCAAGTTTCTACGACAAAGCTTTCAATAAAAACCTTATATGCCCCAGGGCATAACTTATAACCCTTGCCGTGAAGATTTTGGGGGGAGTGTCCTGCTCGAGGGTATAATTTCCTGAACTTTAAACTGCGTGGGACAAAATTGCTATCTCAAAATTTTTATTGGATGTGTTTGGAGAAATGATGGGCTTGGAAGGGGTGTTAGTTGCCTTCCAATCACTTTCGACTATTAAAAAGAGCTCTAGCTATTTCAAATTCCAATCGAATAAGCCCTTTTTGAAGTTTCTACGACAACACTTTCTATAAAAACTTATATGCCCCCAGGGCATAACTTACAACTCTTGCCCTGAGGGCTGTGGGGGAGTTCCCTCCTCAAAAACATAATTTTTATCTGGAAATCAACTACGCTGAACAAAATGGATATCTAAATATTTTGATTGGATGTGTTTGGGGAAAAGATGGGCATGAGAGGGGGGTTAGTTGCCCTCAAATCACTTTCGACTATTAAAAACGGCACTAGACCTTTGAATTTCCAATCCAATGAGCCCTTTTTGAAGTTTCTACAACAAAGATTTCAATAAAAACTTATATGTCCCCAGGGCATAGCTTATAAACCTTGTCCTGAAGACTGTGGGGGGAGTGTCCTGCTCAAATGTATTATTTCCTGAACTTTAAACTGTGTGGAACAAAATGGCTATCTAAAAATTTTGATTGGATGTGTTTGGGGAAATGGTGGGCGTGGAAGGGGTGTTAGTTGCCTTCCAATTACTTTCGACTATTAAAAAAGGCAATAGCCATTTTAATTTCTAATCAAATGAGCCCTTTTTGAAGTTTCTAGGACAACGAGTTCTATAAAAACCTTATATGCCCCCAGGGCATAGCTTACAACCCTTGCCCCAAGGGTTGTGGAGGAGTGTCCTCCTCAAAAACATATTTACTACCTGGAAATCAACTACGCTGAACAAAATGACTATCTCAAAATTTTGATTGGATGTGTTTGGGGGAATGATAGGCGTGGGGGGGAGCTAGTTGCCCTCCAATCACTTTCGAATATTAAAAAAGGCAGTAGCCCTTTGAATTTCCAATCGAATGAGCCTGTTTTGAAGTGTCTACGACAACGCTTTATATAAAAACCTTACATGCCCCTAGGGCACAACTTACAACTCTTTCCCTGAGGGCTATGGGAGAGTGTCCTCGTCAAAAACAAAGTTTCTATCTGAAAATCAACTACGCTGAACATAATGGCTATCCTAAATTTTCGATTGGATGTGTTTCAGGAAATGGTGGGCGTGGAGGGGTGTTAGTTGCCTTCCAGGGCACAAGCCACTCCAATTTCAAAATGAATGAGCCCTTTTCGAAGTTTCTACGACAACTTCTTCAATACGAATGGCCCTGCTCTAAAGGAAAAAAATAATAAATGATATATTGTGCCAACATCGTTCTTATACGCCCCCAGGGCATAACTTAAAACCCTTGCCCCGAGGGTTGTGGGGGAGTGTCCTCCTGAAAAACATATTTTCTATCTGGAAATCAACTATGCTGAACAAAATGGCTATCTCAAAATTTCGATTGGATGTGTTTGGGGGAATAATGGGCGTGGGGGGGGGGGCTAGTCGTCCTCCAATCACTTTCGACTATTAAAAAGGGCACTATCCACTCCAATTTCCAATCGAATGAGCCCTTTTCGAAGTTTCTACGACAACTCCTTCGATACAAAGTGCCCGGGTATGGAGAAAAAATAAATAAATAATACATTGTGCCAACATCGTCCTTTACTTAGGCAGCGCTTGCGCTGCCTAAGTAAAGGCATATATATATATATATATATATATATATATATATATATATATATATATATATATATATATATATATATATATATATATATATATATATATATATATATATATATATATATATATATTCGGTTATTTCAAATATGGAAGTAAATAGTGACATAATGGTTGCAGTGACAGTTATTTATCTAGGATATGACTTCATTTACTCTCAGATTCGAGCTACATCCACATCATACATATTATGAATATTAAATTCAAATAATATGTAACAGCGCAGTGGATAAGGCCGCGCTTGAGGTTCAATCCCAGCTGTTGCAAGGAAGTTGCTAAGGTTACAGGGAATTTTTTTTCTGCTATTTTTAACAGAGCAGATTTTTATTTACTTACAAAAAAAATAAAAGGATTCATATTTTGCAGTCAATGCCTGCTACTGCTGACGCTTGATGTTTTGTGCTGATTGCTTTATAGTCTTCAGATTTCAAAATCCCCTGCTTTGCTATTTGAAATTTGATACTAGATTGTGGACCGTATCCTGCGTTATAACCAAACTGTCTCATACCACTGCTTACTCTGTTCCTGTTTTGTAGTTTAAATCGGGTAAGAAATGAAAGGTCAACTCAAGCCACCTCGTGAACTAAGGTCAGACAGCTCACTCCAATTTTCTGTACCAGAATCTGTTTCTGAGGCACTACTCATGCTCACTAGCCACACAAATAGTATAAAAATCAAACATAAAATGCAAGCAGATTCACTGCAACCAGAAAACCTTAAATCTTCAGTGAAAGGGTTACTTGATGACATCATATTGGCTAAGATCTCTTCACAGGTAGATGAGGCAGTGATTAAAATGAAAGAGGAGCATACATTCATGCAACACGATGTCACTATCTCTTCTGATAAGCTGGATGCAACCAAGCAGGATGTATATGCTGGCCTCAACCTAAATCTTAGTAATCTAGGGGATAAAATCCTTGAAAGCTATAACAGCCGCATATTTTCTTTTGAATCTTCTTTGGCTACTTTGGAGTCATCCATAAAAGACCTTGAAAGCTATTTCAGGCCTATTTAGTCCAACCTGGCAAGATCAAATGACCGTTTTGAACAGCAGGGTTTAAGTGGGCAAATCATAGTTTTTGGGATGAAAGGAGATATCTTCATCGAAAACTCTGAAAGTTGACTCATGTCACTATGTGCTGGGAAATTTCCTGGTATACCAATTATTCAGTCTTATGTTGTATCAGCCAAAAGAATTGGCAAACCATCTGCAAAACCCAGACCCATAGTTGTAGAATTTTGCAACTTACGAGTTCGTCAACTGCTTCTCAGACAAAAGAAGGATTTGAAAGGATCTGGGATACTATTTTCTGAGACACTTACAAAACCACGCTTACAACTTCTCTCATATGCCAAGTCAAAGCTTGGCTTACGTTATGTTTGGTCCAGTAAAGGTGATCTCCTGTATAAAACCCAATCTGGAAGAGTGGTTAATTTTAATGATTAGAATGAAATTGATTTATGTGCTGCAAGTGCAGAAAATTAAAGTGATGGATTTATATTTATTTTGTTATAATATATTCAATTGTTTCTGTAGGAATTTACATGATGTTCTTAAAATATTCCTCTATTATTCTTTACTGTCTTCACATAATTTTGACAGGTGCCATGTTACACTTTGGGCCAATAGTTTAAATGATATGTCCCTTCCCAATAATATTTCTTTATGTTTGTTTGTGATTCTGTCACCTTCATGTTGCCTGCTTTCTATTATATTCTTGTCATGTCAATATACTTGTAAGTCACATAATTTTAACTGGTCACACATTATTGTTTGTGCCAATACTTGGAATAATGTGTGCCTTCAAACAGATTTTTCTGTATGTTTGTTTGTTATCCTTTCACCATCATGTAGCTTGGCTTCTATAATATTTTTGTCATGTCAGCACATTTGCAGCTCACATAATTTTGACTGGTCCCATATTACATTTTGGGCAAATATTATGAATAACATATGCCATCCCACTGTTATTTCTTCATGTTTGATTGTGATGCTATCACATTCACGTAGGCTGATTGTTTTCCTATTTTTGTCATTTCAGCATAATTGCAGCTAATTAATCTTGACTGGTTCCACATTATACTTGGGGCAAATACTTTGATGAATATGTGCCATCCCTCTATTATTTCCTTATCTGGGTTTCTGATCCTATTACCTTCTTGTAGCCTGAATTCTATCATATTTTTATCATGTCAGCACACATACAGCTCACATAATTTTGACTCTTCCCATATTATATTTTGGGCCAATACTTTGAATAATATATGCCATCTCATTAATATTATTTATCTTTCTTTGTGATCCTATCACCCTTGTGTAGCCTGAATTCTATAATATTTTTGTCATGTCAGCACGCATGCAGCTCACATAATTTTGACTGTTCCCATATTATACTTTGGGCCAATACTTTGAACAATATATGCTATCTCATTGATATTTCTTAATCTTTGTTTGTGATCCTATCACCCTTTTGTAACCTGAATTCTATCATATTTTTGTCATGTCAGCAGATATGCATCTCACATAATTTTTTACAACCCATATTACACTTTGGGCTAAAATTTTGAATAATATGTGTCATTCCATTGATATTTATTTAAATTTTTTTGTGATCCTATCACCTTCATGTAGGCTGGTTACTATCTTATTTTTGTTTCATGTCAGCATACTTACAGCTAACATAATTTTTACTGGTCCCAAATTACAAATTGAGCCAATACTTTGAATAAAATGAGCCCTCCTACTGATACCAATTTATGTTTGTTTGAGAACCTTTCACCTTCATGTAGCCTAATTTCTATTATTTGTTTGTCAGTCCAGCATGCTTGCAGCTCACGTTATAGCAACTGGTGTCACATTATACTTTGGCCCAATACTTTGGATAATTTGTGCAATCCCACTGATATTTCTATGTGTGCATTTGTTATTTGTGATAAATCTTTTTAATTTTCATTTGGTTTTGAATTCTCCTGTTCACAATTCAGTAATCTTTGATTAATTAAGCAGTGCTGGTAAACAAGAGGCACACACATTTGACCCTCTCTTTAAATCTATGGTTAATTCTAGCTGCAATTATCACACTACCATTGATTATCGTGATAAAATTATACCCTCACTGTCTTTAAATTGTAGTTTTAATATATTTTGTTTGAACGTGCGTGAGATAAGAGATAAGTGGGATTGTCTGGAATCATATTTGTGGTCCGATAATTCTTGCCCTTTTGATGTAATAGGTTTAACAGAAACATGGTTATCTGATGGTGAAAAATTTACAGCCTATGATATGCATGGTTATGTTGCTGTCCATATCCCTAGAATGGTAACATAGAGCTCATGGGGTATTTCTTTTTCTATAAAGTCTGATATTGAATTCAGTAGAAGGTCTAACCTTAAATCCTTTTTTACCTCCGTAGTGTCTAATAGTAGGACACTTGATCCTTTTATCATTGATCTAAAAAGTCAGTTTGCATGCGAAACTGTTTGTTTGTTTTATAAGCCCCCTCCTTTTCCAACACATATGTTCTGCGATTTGCTTGATCAGCTTTCTTGTGTGGGGTCTTTCTCTAAAAAACGTATTTGTGTTTTAGGAGATTTTAATTGTAATATGTTAAATATTGGATCAAGAGATGAATGTGACCATCTCTTTGATGTGCTTTCTTCTTCTGGGCTACCTGCTTCAATTTTTTTCCTTCTCGTGTTGACCCTACCAGAAATTCCGCCACTTTAATAGATAATATTTTCATTTCTCATTCTCCTAATTTGAAGTTTACTTCTGGTCTTGTTTTCATTGATCTTTCTGATCTCTGCCCTATTTATGTTTCACTTTTTGTGCCTCAAACTGAGAGTGCTGTGGATGAGCGGGTTGAGTTTTCTTTTAGGACTTTCACAGATAAAGAAATTTCTAATTTAATACATAGTCTTCAGAGTAATGATTGGTCTAGTGTTCTTGAAGCTAATGATGTTGAATGTGCAACGAGTTTATTTTTGTGTCGTATGGGAGCTCTGTTGGATAAGCATTTTCCTCTTAGAAAGAGGCCAAGGAATTCCACACCCAAATGCCCATGGATGTCTAGAAGTCTGATCAATGCTACACATATAAAGGCGTCTCTGTTCAAGGCTGCATGTAGAAGTAAGACACAGGATGATCTTTTGAAGTATAAACTTTATAAAAATGTGCTTACTTCTTCAGTACGTACAGCCAAAAAACTCTATTTTTCACGTCAAATTGATGAGTGTAAGGGGAATTTGCGAAAGGTTTGGACAGTAGTTAATGAAGCTCTTTATCGCAAGAAACTCGAACAGCCCCCGCCATACCATTACAGGAGAGTTGATGGATGTTTTGTGGACAAAAATTCTTATGCAAGGGCCTTCAATTCGTATTTCACCACACTTGCTTCTGTTCCTATCCCACACCAAAGTAGAATAAGTACTTTTTCCTTAGCAGAAAAGTTATTTTTCCTTTCCCCATGCAGTGATACCAAAGTTTCTAATATTATTTTTCAGCTTTCAAGTAGCCGTTCAGTTGATGCTTTTAGTTTGAGCTGTAATGTTCTTAGAAATTGGTAAGCTTGTTTCTAGCCCCATCTCACACATAACTAACCTCTCTCTTTCTTCTGGTGTTTTTCTTCATTTATTTAAAGTTGCTAATGTTGTACCTCTGTATAAAAAAAGTGATTCATCGCTAATTTCAAACTATAAGCCTATTTCTCTTTTTCCCGTTCTAAGGTTGTTGAAAAAGCAGTGTATTGTAGACTCTCTTCATTAGTATTTAGTACTAATACGACTGTAGGAAATTCTCTCATAACTAACCATCAGTATGGTTTCATCCCAGTTTTTCTACCTTGCATGCACTTTCAGATGCAACAGAGTTTGTGCGTGTTAACCTTGACAAGGGCTTGTGCGTTTTGGGTCTATTTCTTGACTTTTCAAAGGCATTTGATATGGTCGTTCACTCTGTTCTTTTGTCTAAATTATCTTTATTTGGAAAGCATGGAGTCCCACTTGAATGGTTTAGGTCTTGCCTCTCAGGGAGATCTCAGTATGTTTCGATTAATGATACTTCTTCCTCTACCTTGCCTATTTTGAAAGGCATCCCACAGGGCTCTGTGCTTGGACCACTTTTGTTTTTAATTTATATTAAAAGATTGGTGCTGGTCAAATGGTATGACTCTCAACGGCCAAAAAAGTGCCATTGTACACTTCAGGACCCCTTATCGTATGAGAGACGTAAGGGAGCCAATAATCCTGACTTATGGGAATGATATTATATATGCGGTATATAATTTATACCGCAAGCTACTATTGTGAAATTTCTTGGTGTGTATCTTGACTATTTTCTTTCTTTTAAATCCCATATAGCTCATATCCACTCCCTTGTCCTCCGCCAATCTTCAATGTTACACAGGGTTAACTCATTTCTTCCCCCAGAAGTTATGCTTTCTCTTTATTATGCTTTTATTTTTCCTTACCTTTCTTATCGCTGTTCTGTCTGGGGTAGTACTAATAAATCTGTTCTCTGCTCACTTCAAAGAGCCCAAAATAGGGCTGTGAAGGCTAATTTTCTTCTACCTCGGTTTTACCCTTTTTCTGATTTTATATTGATGCTGGAATAGCTACACTGGATCGTATTGTGGGTAAAAGTTACCTTTATTTAGCGCATTCTGCTTTGCTAGGTACACTTCCACCATCACTGCAGCCTTGTTTACTACTTTCAGGCTCAGGTAGGCGCTCTCCTTTATAACGCAGCTTTTCTTGAGAATTCATTTTACCCTAACAATCACAAACAACAGCCAAGGGGTCTCCTGTTTTTCAATCAGCTCGACTATGGAACTCCATCCCTTCTGATGTTCCTTAATTTGTTTCTGTAAATGCAGTTTCTTATTAAATGTTTCCATTTTAATTTTTTTTCTATCCGAATTTGCATGCCTTTCTTCTCTTTATTTAATATGTTTTTCAGATTTTAAAATATTTTTTAAGTCTATCCTAATTTTTTTATCTCTTTTCTTCATTAATTTTTTTTCGGTTATATGTTGTGTTTCCTTCTATATCCCCTATTTCATAAATGTCCTTGTATTGTTCCAGTGTATTTTTTTGTTGTTTTTTTATGTGCTTGTATATGTATGTGCTTTATTGCATGCGCTTTATAAAAGTGTTTTATTTTGTTTTGCTGGTCCTTTACAAGCTAAGCTTCTTGGGCATGTAAAAACCTTACGTTTTGTAATTGTTTTCTTATAGCATTAATAAATTGATTGATTGATTGATTAGTAGTTTATCTCACTCAGGCTAGGCTGATTATCTGAGAGCCCACACAGAAAAACCAGTTTTAAACAGATCAAACTTCTTGAACACAGTCGGGATAACACGCAAGTGTTGAATATTTCTTGGGTTGGTGTTCAAAGAAGTTCACCTTTTTTATAATATTTTCTGGGAAGACTTTAAAAATTTCGCTTTCAATCAGATCAGAATTCAGACAGCGATACCATCTGGTCGTTTTGCTTGATAGAATTTACCGTTTCTGTGAGAACTTAACTCCAAAAATCTTGCTACACTACTTTAAAAAGCACTTTCTTTGACAACCAGTAGTAAAACTCGTAGGGTTAATTAAAGAAAGCAATACCTTTACAGAAGAACTCAAAAATAGTTGCTCTTCAGTTTGGGAAGTGATTAGAGGAATACGACACGTTGCTTCTGGTCCCTTGTCTTTCTTTTTCAATGCTACTTCAATTGCGCCAATTAAATCTAAACATAAAATAATATAGATTTTCATTAAAATCAAATGCAATAATTCATGCATTACACGTTATGGTTGTAAAAAGAAATGTATACGCAATAAAAAAAGACAACTATTGGAATGTCTGCAAAAAATACATGTTCTCAACAGCAACTTGATACCTATCTAGTACAGCAATACAATTTTCGGAAAATCTAGAAGTGCTCCTTTGCCCTCACCCGCGCATGCCCAAGTGATTACCTGGTCTTTCATCTATACAAAGATCTGCAAGCGGGAAGTCAGAACTTTGTCGAGCACCTTTGTCTCCTGTACCAAATGATTTTTAATGCTGGGACTGTTCCAGACCTATTCTGCACGGGTGTTATTACTCCTGTACTAAAATGGGAAAAGACGAGGAGCAGTGTTCTTCTTACCTCCCAATAGCCTTTGCGCCTATACTGTGCAAGTTATTTGAATTGCTTGTTGTAAATAGGCTTAGTGCTATATGTGACACGCCGGATAACCAATTTGGTTTCAAGAAGAAAATGAGTAGAGAACACGCGCATTATTTGATTGCTAATTTGTTGATTGACGCCGATGATTCAAATGAGACTTTGTATTTTGCCGGTCAAGATGTCAACCGCGCGTTTGACTCGTGTGTGCACCCTCAGATATTGTTGTCAGCTCGGAAACGTGGCGTGGATAAGTCTACTATACGCGCACTGAGGAATATGTATAGTAATTTAAAAGCGCGTGTAAATGTACCATGTGTTAATGCTTTAACCCTATCTTCTAGTCTTATACCCGTAGAGAAGGGAATACGCCAAGGAGCACTTACTTCACCACTGCTATTCAATAATAGTATTATTTCATCGCAAGAACCGGTTCAGTCTACATGTATCTTTAGAGGTCTTAATGTTTCGCTGGTCGATTATGCCGACGACATTTTGAACGCGAGTAGAACAGTTGTAGGCATGAAAGAGACTTTCCGTGTTTTTAAGAAAGAGTATGCTAACATAGATCTTTCTTTCAATCCCCAGAAGAGTCAAGTTCACGTATTTAATAGCCGCGTTAAAGATAGTGTACCAGTTGATGTTATTTTCGGAATTTATACGACTAAGTCTTTGTTTAAGATTATGTATCTCGGCCTTCCAATTTGTAACGATCTTAAAGAAACCCGCGATTGCCTTGTTTCGTTGTTTGCTGTAAAGACACGCAGAGATTATGGAATTCTCGTTTAAATGAAGTGCCACTTCAACCCTTTTCTACTTGCAAGGGTGTATAATGCTTTTCTTTTGCCACATGTGCTAGCCCTATCTCCGTTTTGGAAAATATTTACCTCGTCTGATCGCCGCAATGTTCGGTCTATTTTCTACAGATACAGCAAGTATCTGCTTCGTCTTCCAGTTTGGACGAGGAATTCGAATATATCTCTGAAGTATGGTATAGCCGACCCGCTTATAGCTGTACTGAATCGCCGTGTTCGATTTGCAAAGGCGTTTGAACCAAGCCTCTCTTCATTATGTGTCGCAATAACTTAAATTTGTCTTTTTTGTTTGTCGTAGGAATGTTCTTAATCTTGTTTTTCTGTAGTTGAGTTTTCTTCGGATATTTTGTTGTTATTTGATATTACTTTTTTTTCTTTTCTTGTACTCCATTTACAGCATTTTGTATGTTTAATAATGGGTAATAAAATAATAATAATAATAATACCATTATAAAAAATTAACTTGTTATTGTTTTTCTCTCCTTTAATACAGTGTTTCCAAATGCGCAGTATGTGTGCCCCCCGAAGGGAACGAGAAGATCTTGGTAGGGTTACCCGTTGCACCGGAGTTTGACAGGGGGGGGGGGTAAGAGTTGCATCAGAGTTTACTCCGGATGTACACCTGTACCGTAAAAGTAACAAGATATTGGACGCGGAACCGCATCTCCAACTGAAATTAACAAACAGGAAATTATGATGATCTTTCATCTCAACACAAATATTCTTCTTCTTTTCCTTGATCGAAATAAATGTCAACCGTAGTACAACTTTCATTTGTATGTACCAAGGAAATAGAAAAAATATATATATATTTGGATTGTTATAAAATATATTTATTTTTTCGAACAGGGGCACTCAGCGTTACGAAAATTAAAGACATGGGCAAATATATCCCTATGCCAAAATTGGGAAAATACTGCTGTAATTAACGAATAGATGTCGCCAAAGTTTCAGAGGGGATATCCCTTTCCGGCACGAATTATGAAATCGTCAGAAAATTCCCCTTTTTTGCGTTTCCTATGTCCCTGGACTGACCAATATTGAACTAAAAAAAAATTTATTCCAACTACGAAATGAAATATAAGACCTGGTAGACCTGGTACAAACCACTTTGACACATGTGCAGAAAAAACCTCACTTCTGGTGAAAAGAACTAAACCAGTTCTTCGGGTAGTTCATGGACTTAGGAAATTTGCAAACTGAACACAGCCATTTTGTGCGATGGGGCCAATCTTTGTACAATATTGAGCATGTCTTCTTGGAGTACCCTGAACAGGTAAGAGCTTTGATTGATCCAATTTCTTTTCATGAGGAACGTAAGGCTTCAATTTGGGGATAACTTGCGATTTTCTGGATGGCTAACCTCTCTCGCCCTTATACGAATAACTTCAAACGAAACCAGCGACAACACAACATCTAAAGTCCTTCAACGTCATCTTGTTATAATCTGGTATAGTGGACAACTTGAACAAGACAAAGGCATTGACCATTGTAATGTTGATGAAGTACCATAGTAGGCGGTACCACCACTTTCTGCTTTTCCTGTCTATCGCATAGAGAGACTTGAACATATCAGCTTTTTTCATGCATCCCATAAACTTGTTGTACTTGGACAACCAAGTTTGGGCATGTAACTTGGGTAACAGATCCATCTTTGTCCTTCCTAATGATCTGTGTCACTTCTCCTCCTTTATAAATCGTCAAATTAAGTTGTATACATCGTTTATCCTTCCACCGTAAACAGTGGATTCCATCTGACCTCACAGCATAGTCTGAATCACCTTGTCTAAGCTCTTTTTCAGTTTTGAGTTTGGGTTTACCTTTACGGTTTGCACGAACTGTAGGTTTAATAAACTGATAAAATTGTCAAAATAAATGTGATATTTTTTGCCTTCTAATCCCGTCGTAAGATCTATAACTACTCGTTCTTCAAGTCCAAAATCGGTAGTGTCAGCAAGACTCGGTGAAGGAATCAACATCTTTGACTTCAAATGTCTTACTCCACTTCTTCTCTATGACTCGAAGGGGAAGATAATCTTTGTCGTTACTTGATTCTGGCTTGTAGTTTGCTTCTGTTACTCCGTACACTTGATTAGCGGTTTTGTCGTCACTTGATGATAGCTCTCAAGCCAGTAAGTTGCTCAGTGATTCAGCATTTTAAACTGGAAGGTCCGGCAACCAATCATAAGCATCATCCTCTGATAACATGTCAAGTTCGGATTCTGGATCTGAAGGTATGTCATCAAAACACTTTGAGATATCCTGTGTCTGCAAAGGACGGCCTGCCATAACGATTTAGCTGAAAAAGAGTAAATTTAATTTGAGATTTTAGATACTAGACCAAGTATTTTAGAAATTGCTTGGGTTTTATTTTTTTTTTTTTTTTTTTTTGTGCTGGCGAAATGGTGTCAAGCTCAAACCACTCCAAAAAAACAAGAAACAACTTTTTAGCATATGTTACAAGGTGGTCATCAGGGATGGCCAGCCTCTCATGTCCAATATCTTCTTATCGTGCTTGTATCTGAAACTGTGATGATACTAGCTCGTACTCTACTACACAAAGAACAAATTGGAAGGAAAACAATAATAAAGATATAATAATTACCAAGTATTTTGAGTTTTCTTACTTTTCCTTAAAAACAGCACGGGGTCCCATCGAAATATTGAGCTATGCCTCACTAAGTATCAATTAGGCTGCCCATAAAATTTCACCCGTCAGATAGCGTTGCTTGGCATATGCTAGACCAATGGTTTCTTATTTTAACCACCTATGTTTCATGGAAAAAATATGAAAAGGTGGTTTGACTGAGGAACCACATCGTTGGAAAGGGATATCAGATAAATTTTCAGAGATATTGGGAGAGAGAGGGAATCCGACGGGAGGGCTGCATATAATTACAAGCTTTTTTTTTCTTGACAGATTCACACAAATGTAAGTAAGCATTCCACCAAAGTACCCTGAAATCATACCATGAAGAAGGGGCAGGAACATCCAATCAAGTCATTGGATCTAACACTAGTTACAACTGAAAATCATATCCACATAGTGCCTCAATTTTGAATAATTTATGTACAGCTTAGAGAACAAATACTCGCAAATACGTCATGTAAATTCCAAATATCTCTAAATAAAAATCAAGAAAAACGAAAACCTTCGTTCTGTCACAGAATTTACTTACTTTAGACCAACTTTAAGCAGAAATTTTCACAGGCCAAAATCTATTAGCTTGTACATTTCTCATCAAAGTTTTGTCCCACCACCTGATAAATTAAAAGAAACAAAGGTGATCGAAACAAAGGTTGGCACGCGGCAGGCTTCTATATATAGATTCTCACTGTCTCTTGTCTTCTAAACGCAGAAAATTTTAGACTTTTCTTGATGTCATGACGTCCAAATGGACCTGAAATTAGTAGTGTTGCCTTTGTAAAATTACATTTATTTTTATTGGACCCTTAACTTTTGCCTCGGCTTGTCTTTTGTCATTATGAAAGACATTTCGCCGAACCTCTGTTTCATTTAATTGTTCAGGTGATGGGTCAAAAACTTCTTTTTCTTCTAACGATTGGTCTAGTCCAGGTTTTTGATTTTACAAGGTATGGAAGGCATTGACGACCACCTTTGTTTTTTATAATTGTTCGGGAGGTGAGACAAAGACTGCAAATTTTGGTTTTTTGGGCCTTTCAACAGACATTATATTATATAAATAACTATTTTGTTGGAGACTCAACAATCTTATTTATGCTATGCATGACATCATATAAGAAAATACTTATTTGATGTCATAAGAAATACTTTTTATGCGAGAATATCCTAAGACACCAATTTTCCCGAAAAAGTATGGAGCCGTTTTCGAGAATATACATAAATAAATTTATACACAATCATTATTCGGGTTGCAGCGGTAGCTAGCAGCCTAGTAAGAGACGATCACGTCCAATTTTAAGAAATACAAAAACCCATAACTCCTAAAAAAAAGAGTCAGATCAAAACATAAAGTTCACCATTAGAACCACCTTGTCCGAAACCCCTAAATAGGAAACTTTCTGTCCCTTGGCTTGAACAGCAAGGGAAATACATGGGCATGAAAATCAAGAAAAGTGGCAGCTACTACAGCATTCTGCCTAAACGGTATCTTTTTTTCTTCCGAAGATAGCTTAGCACTTGAACATCGTAGAGTTATTCAACGGCTCATTTGAAAGGAAATTAATAAGGTTAAAGACCTTTTGTAATTTAAACAAGTTTTTTTTTAATAGAATCAATTTTTTACAAAAAAAACTGCATATTTCATGTTAGAGATCGATTAATGACGTCATAACCGTATAATAGTAAAGAACAAACTTTCAGCCCATAGTAACTAAAATAAGATTATAATTTCAGGTTAAAGATTGATCAATCATGTCATAATCATAGGTTGTATCCAGGTCGTCTCTTACTATTCCAACTAAGAAAAAACCATGGTATTTTCCCTGTTTGTAATATAGTTAGGATTTCGGTAAAGGGACGACAATAATGATCCCCAATGACAGAAATGACGACAGCAGCAATGAAAATGATGATGACGGTGATGACGTCAGGCTCCGGAAAAGTCTAAGGGTCATACGGCTCAGTGTTCTTTCAGTCTTCTCCTCCCACATAAATAGAACGATGCAGCCCTGAGATTGGCTTTGTTTACCCTTGAGGAAAATTCTATTCAGTAGCATTTCATTCCTCATTGAATGATCATCTCTGCTGTGCACTGTTTGTTAGCTAGCTGCTGACGTCATAACAGCGACTTTGATTTTTGAATACGGATAAATTTGATTTATATATATATATATATATATATATATATATATATATATATATATATATATATATATATATATATATATATATATATATATATATATATATATATATATATATATATATATATATATTAACATATATATATATATATATATATTTATATATATATATATATATATATATATATATATATATATATATATATATATATATATATATATATATATATATATATATATATATATATATATATATATATATATATATATATATATATATATATATATATATATATATATATATATATATATATATACAGTACCGGGAGCCCGGCAGCTTCGCCGCTGGTCTCCGGCCCTCGGCACATGGCAGGCTTCTATATATGGATTCTCGTTGACGCTTGTCTTCTAACCGCAGACAATTTGAGCCTTTTCTTGATGTCATGACGTCCAAATGGACCTTAAACTAGATGTAGTTCCTTCGTAAAATTACGTTTTTTTTTTTATTCGACCTTTAACTATTGCCTCGGCTTGTCTTTTGTCATTATGAAAGACATATCGCCGAACTTTTGTTTCTTTTAATGGTCCAAGTGGTGGGACAAAAACTTCTTCTTTTGCCGTGGCTTGTGTTTTGTCATTATAAAAGACATATCGCCGAACCTTCTTTTCTTTTAATTGCTAAGGTGGAGGGACTAAAACTTCTTTTTCTTCCAACGACCTATCTAGTCCAGGTGTTTGATTTTCAAAGGTACGGTAGGCATTGATGACCTTATCAATTCCAAAATCCAAAATCTAATCATCATCGCAATCATTTTCAATTGGTTTGGTTCATTACACCAATTGCCAGTGGCAATTTAATTGATAAAGTATTTGGAGAATGTTTGTCTAAACAAAGTTTCGATTTAATGAACGATCGAGTTATTTTAGCTTCAATCAACAAAGACGTTTCTAAAATAAATGAGAATATTGTCGATCGTCTTCCAGGAGAATATAGATCGTATAAAAGTTACGATTCTGCAAAAGATAAAGAAAAAGGAGGAATTGAAATTTTTAAACCATGAACACATGGTTTAAAAATAAAGAAAATACGATAGTTACGCTTTTGCGTAAATATTTCAGTAGGGATGTGGAATGGGACCCCGTCTGATTATTACTGAATTATGTAACAACATAATTAAGGCGAATATAATTACTGGGGAAAAATCGGGAAAAGAATTCCACATATCCCAAATTACAGTGGACTCTAGTAAAGGTCAACTTGGATGTACTGTTCAACGACATCAATTTCGAATTCAACCGGCATTTGCCATGACTATACATTAGTCGCGAGGGCAAACTTTTGAATTTGTTTTTAATCATGGAATGTTTATACGTTGTATTTTCTCGTTTGAGACAACGTAGCTTAAAAGTTCTGCTACCACCTGAAACGAACGAAAAAACATATAACAAAGTGTGGAAGGAAGTCCTGACAACTACCAACGAAAAGTCTTATTGTTAGAGTGATTTCTTTTTTGATCATCAATGCCCACCATACCTTTGTAAAAAACAAAAAAAAAAAAAAAAAAAAAAAAAACAAGGTTCGGCGATATATCTTTAATAATGACGAAATACAAGCAAAGGTAAAATGAAGTAAACAAATTGAAAATGATAGTGATGTTTATTTGGTCTTGGATTTAGGCATGAATAAGGTCATCAAAGCCTACAATACTTTCGAAAAATCAAACACCTGGATTAGAGAGGTTGTTGAAAGAAAAAGAGGTGTTAGTCCCTCCACCCTAGCAGTTAAAAGAAACGAAGTTTTGACGATATGTCTTTTATAATGACAAAACACAAGCCGAGGCAAAGAAGAAGTTTTTGTCCCACCGCGTGGACAATTAAAAGGAACAAAGGTTCGGTGATATGTCTTTCATAATGACAAAAGACAAGTTAAGGCAAGAGTTGGAGGTCCAATAAAAAAACAAAAAAAAACAACAAAGGAACTGCTTCTAATTTAAGGTCCATTTGGACGTCATGACATCAAGAAAAGGCTCAAATTGTCTTCAGTTAGAAGACAAGCGACAATGAGAATCTATAAGCCTGCCGTGTGCCAGGTGCCGCAGACCAGCGGCGAAGCCACTACGGGATATATATATATATATATATATATATATATATATATATATATATATATATATATATATATATATATATATATATATATATATATATATATATATTTATATATAGTACCGGGAGCCCGGCGGCTTCGCTGCTGGTCTCCGGCCCGCCGGCCGCGGACCGCGCCGCGCGCGCGCGCGCGCGCGCGCGCGCGCGCGCGCGCGCGCGCGCGCGCGCGCGCGCGCGCGCGCGCGCGCGCGCGCGCGCGCGCGCGCGCGCGCGCGCGCGCGCGCGCGCGCGCGCGCGCGCGCGCGCGCGCGCGCGCGCGCGCGCGCGCGCGCGCGCGCGCGCGCGCGCGCGCGCGCGCGCGCGCGCGCGCGCGCGCGCGCGCGCGCGCGCGCGCGCGCGCGCGCGCGCGCGCGCGCGCGCGCGCGCGCGCGCGCGCGCGCGCGCGCGCGCGCGCGCGCGCGCGCGCGCGCGCGCGCGCGCGCGCGCGCGCGCGCGCGCGCGCGCGCGCGCGCGCGCGCGCGCGCGCGCGCGCGCGCGCGCGCGCGCGCGCGCGCGCGCGCGCGCGCGCGCGCGCGCGCGCGCATATATATATATATATATATATATATATATATATATATATATATATATATATA